>NC_133002.1:39984671-40285236 GCF_048564905.1 Vicugna pacos
CATGTACATGCCACCTCAGTCACAAAGTAAATATGGGAGATGGTCAGTCACCACATTCATCTGTCTTGAAACAGATCTTTAAAGTTTAAAAGCACAAAGATGCCCAACTAAAAAAAAAAAATCTAAAATATGAAGTAAAGGGACAGATGCGTACAATACATAGATATTAGTCTGGTTTTCCTAATATTTTAAAAGACTCAAGGAACAAGACAAGGATGCCCACTCTCCCCACTTTTATTCAGCAAAGTATTGGAAGTCCCTGCCAGAGCAATTAGGCAAGAAACAGAAATAAAAGCTATCTAAATCTGTCACTATTTGCAGAGGGCATGATTTTATGTATCAAAAACCCTAAAGACTTTACCAAAAAACTGTCAGAACAGACCAATTCAGTAAAGTGGTACGGTAAAAACCAACACACAAAAATTGGTTGTGTTTCTATATACTAAAAAAAAAAAATACTATCAGAAAGAGAAATTAAGAAGCAATCCTATTTACAATTGCATCTAAAAAAATGAAATTCTTAACAAATTTAACCAAGGAGGGAAAAGACTTGTACATTGAAAACTGTAAGTTACTGACAAAAGAAGACACAAAGAAATAGAAAGATAGCCTGTGCTCAAGGACTGGAAGAATTAATATTGTTAAATTGTCCATATTACTCAAAGCAATATTCAGATTCAATGCAATCCTTATCAAAATCCCAATGACATTTTTCCACAAAAATAGAACAAACAGTCCTAAAATCTGTATGGAACCACAAAAGATCCTGAAAAGCCAAAGCAATTTTGGGAAAGAAGAACCAATCTGAAGGCACCATGCTCCTTGATTTCAAACTATATTACAAAGCTACAGTAGTCAAGTGGTATGGTATTGGCATTAAAACAAACACATAGAGCAATAGAACAGAATAGAAAACCCAGAAATAAAGCCACACAATATGGTCAGTTAATTTATGACAAAGGAGGCAGGACTATATAATAGGGAAAGGGCAGTCTCTTCAACAGTGGTCCTGGGAAAAGTAGACAGCCACACACAAAAGAATGAAAGTAGACCACTATCTTATATCATGCACAAAAACTAACTCAAAGTGGATTAAAGACTTGAATGCAAGACCTGAAACCATGAAACTCTTAGAAGAAAATAAAAGCACAAGCTACTTGACATCAGTCTGGGTGATGAATTTTTGGATCTGGCAACAAAAGCAGAAACAAACAGGGGAACTACATCAAACTAAAAACCTTCTGCACAGCAAGGGAAGTCATCAATGAAATGAAAAATCCAGTGGAATAGGAGAAAATTATTTGTAAACCATATGTCAGTAAGAGGCTAATATCCAAAATATACAAAGAACTCATGAAATTCAATAGCAAGAAATAAGAATCCAATTTAAAAGTAGGCAGAGGATCTGATTTTTCCCAAAAAAAGTCATACAGATGGCCAACAGGCACTTGAGAAGATGCTCAACAACACTAATCATCAGAGAGTGCAAATCAAAACAGCAATGAGATATTATCTCACATCTGTTAGAATGGCTATTATCAAATAGATAAGAAATAACAAGTGTTGGTGAAGATGTGGAGAAGAGGGAACCTTTAGGCACTCTCATGCACTGTTGGTGGGAATGTAAATTGGTACAGCCACTATGGAAAACACCATGGAGGTTCCTCAAAAAATTAAAAACAGAACTACCATGTTTCAGCAATTCCACTTCTGGGCATATATCTGAAGAAAATGAAAACAGTAACATGAAAAGATATATGCACCCCATCCATGTTCACTATAGCATTATTTACAATTATCAAGATATGGAAACAACCTTAGTGTTCTTCAATGGATAAATGGATGAAGATGTGCTACACATGCACACACACACACACATACACACACACACACACACAATGGAATATTATTCAGAAACAGAAAAGAATAAAATCTTGCCATTTGCAACAAACTGGATGGACCTTGAGGGAATTATGCTAAGTGAAGTTAGGTCATAGAGTAAAACTAATATTGTATGATTTGGAATGTGGAATCTGAAAAAAAAGATCAAAGATACAGAAAACAGAATGGTGGTTGCTAGAGGAGAGTGGGTGGTGGGGAGTGGGTCAAACAGGTGAAGGGGGTCAAGAGGTACAAACTTTAAATCAGAAAATAAATAAGCCACAGGGATATAAAGCACAGCATGGTGACTACAGTCAACAATAATATAGAACATATTTGAAAGTTGCCAAAGGAGTAAATCTGAAAGTTAACTTTGTGTGGTGACATGGTAACTAGACTTACGCTGATCATTTCATTACATATACAAATACTGAATCATGATGTTGTACACCTGAAACTGATATAATGTCATATGCCAATTATATCTCAATAAAAAATTTTTAAAAGACTCAAATGCTTCACAAATAACATGTTCAATTAAATGATACTGCAAAAAAACATTGTTTCCATTTTGATTTAAAACTCAAACATAAAGAACCACCATTCTAATCAGAAGAATACAGAATGTGTGTTCTCTTGCTTTTTTCCTGCCACAAATATATCTTCCAAAGACTTTCAAAGAAATCTTCCTGTGTGAATTCAGAAATGAAGATGACTAAAAGTTTCAGAGAACTTATAAAGCACCTATACATGCATTATTTCATTGGATTCCCAAAATAACTACATGTAGCCAAGAGAAGTACTATCCTCATCTCCACTTACAGATGAGGAGATGAGGCTCTTTGAACTCTTAAAGCTCATAAGCAGCCAAGCCAGATTTCAAAGGCCACTCACTTTCCTCCAAGTCCTGCACTTTGCACACATCACACGGTGAGCAATCAATGACCTGGGGGAATGCCAAACCTCCTCAAAAGGGCACCTCAAGAGAAAGGGCACATTATAGTATCAGAGCTCTATTTTCTACTTTGCTCTCAAATATATGTGCTGCCTCAAATAATTCCTCCCCAAAAAGGTATATGTGTGCATGTGCTTGTGTGTGTGTGTGTGTGTGTGTGTGTATAAACAGACAGATCTATAGATAAAGCAAATATGGCAAACTGTTAATAACTGGTGGGCCAAACTGAATAGTTTACAGATGTTAATTGTATTATTTCTTGCAACTTTTCTTTAAGTTTGAAATATTTCAATGTACAGAGTTTGAGAGAAAAAAATACCTGCTGTCTTTGTCTGTTCTTTCATTTATGAGAGGAATCCATCGACTTGTTACCTAAAATAAAAATTAACAAGAGCTAACCCATGATGAAGACCTTCTTTGAAAAATAGTCTGCCCTTGGACCCCCAAAATTCTAAATGGAGGATCAATTCTGAAAGTGCCCCCACTGAAATACAACAAAATATAGCGGAGAAAGGTCACATTCATACCTTATCAATAGAGTGCTTGTTGTTAACAGCATAAACTATGCAGATGACATTAGCCTGCAAGAAAAAAATTAACAAATTGATGGTATCTTAAAATAATTCAAATGTACCCAGTGGCATTTAATTACCAACTCGTTAACATACTTGGGTCAAAGGAAGAAGAAAATTCAAAAACTGAAAAACTTACTAGCCATGACTCTAACAGGAAAAGGTTTCTAAGGATTTACAGCAAAAATACATACTCAAAGTTAGCAGTAACAGCAAAGAACTGAAAAAAGCCCTCTTGGTAAGTGAAAGAATGGAATGGTAGACTCACAGAATCATCACTATTTTCCCAGAGAAAAAGCTACAACTATTTTTTTAACTCACCTGTGAGATTTCTTGATGAAGTTGTTCATCACTCTGTTCTGCTTCTACAAATGACACAGTCAAAACAATTTTTTTATATTTTAAATACTTTCATAAAAACTAATGGCCAAGCTAAAATCCATGCAACACCCATCCAACATCCCTCAAAACGTCCCTTATCCCTTGTGTCATTTACATGGTGTAGTGCCAGACGAGGTGGCAAACACAGGGCAAGTAAGGGAAAGGAAAGAGCTGAATGATGATAAGCTGGCTGGCACTGAACGACAAGTCTACACGAAGATAAGTCAGGCACAGAGAGCAGAAGGCATTGTGTGATAAATCTAGGCCAGCATCTGATCCAAAGCGGAGAAGGGTCTGGTAAAAAAGATCAGAAACCCAAGCTAGAACACTGGGTGTGGAAGAGTCAAGCCAGACAAAGAGTCTATACACACAGGGTCACAAAGCCAAGTGAGGATCTGGGCACCACAAGCTTAAGATCTAGATAGCAGACATGAGGAATCAACCAGGTCCCAGAAGCAAAAGCAGAGCATGATCATGAAGAGTCAAGAATTCCCTCACTAGCACATATCTCTGGCTAGAACTGGTCCCACTGGGTGGAGGTGCCTATAATCCTACAGGCGCAGGGGAGGAGCATGATACACAGCTAGGATGGAGAGGCGAACAGATGAAGAGCAAAGCGATTACTGACACACTAATTCAGGTCAACTTACGTTAAATGTTTCCCCCCAAAATGCATGTTACTTCTTTTTTTTTTAAACACCTTTATTGTGGTATGGTTCCTGTATAGTAAACTACACATATTTCAAATGTAAATGCATGTTACTTCTGACATACAAACTAGTATCATAAATGAGTACAATGGTATTTCAATTTATGCTAAATAACTGTCTGTATTTTAAATATCTTCTCGTATGTTGAGAAATCAATGGGTTAAGATTTCAATTCCGATACTTAAGTGGAATCTAAGTATGTGGCTACACATACTGAAAAAGAATAATTCTATAAATACAGCTAGTTATGAGGGTATTGTTGCAGAAAGCACCCAAACCCCTTTAGCTCTAGTACAGTGTTGTTCAAGGGAATTATAATACAAGCCACATGCAATTCTTAATTTTCCAGCAGTCACTTTAAACAGTCAAAAAGTAAGAGGTAAAATGAATTAATTTAACCCAAAATGCCAAAAATAGTAAAATTTCAAAATGTAATCAATAAAAGATTATTGAGACACTTTACACCCTTTTTTTCATACTAAGTCTTCTAAATCCACTTACATTAAATACTGGGAACACATTTCAATTTAGACCAGTCATATTTTAAGAGTTCAACAGTCACAAGTATCAGACTGCACAGTTCTAGCATTTTGTTTTAGAATATATGGAATACCAGCTAGGCAAAACAAAGTATTACCAACATAGTTACACCTATTTTTAAAAGTAGATTTTATTTTTTAGAGCAGTTTTAGGTTCAGGGCAAAACTGAGTGGAAGGTACAGAGATTTCCCATATACCCTCTGCCTTCATATAGTGTCCCCCATATCAACATTGCTCATCAGAGTTGTACAGCTGTTACAACTGATCCTTTTTGTTTTTTCAAAAGAAGTCTCAGAACAAAGCAAAATAATCTGATGATTAAAAAGTTAAGTAGTAGTGTATAGAAAAATTTTACATTATCAAGAGCAATATAGGGGGAGAGTATAGCTCAGTGGTAGAGCACATGCTTAGCACGTATGAGGTGCTGGGTTCAAGCCCCAGTACCTCCATTAATTAATTAATTTAATTAATTAATGCAATATAGATGTGCTTATATTATCACATAATGTAAGTAAGTTGATAACTGTTTTAAATGGTTTTTTCTGACAAAGTCTGACAAATTAAACAACAAATTTAGACCTCAACAAATTTTCAAATGAAAACTCTTTTTACATCATCAGAGCATGCCTGACTGCTTGGTAACAAAATTGCCTTAGAACTTCTCTCTGCACACATGCTAATTCAAGGAGGGTATGATTTATCTGGTCATTTACCGTCCCTCCTTCCTTTCTTTTCATTATCACAGAACCCAACGCAGTGAATTAGGGACAGACAACTGCAAGATGGAGGCTTTATGTGGGGTGTGGGGTGGGGGCTGGCAGGAAGACATAAATGAGACAGGAATAGTAAATGATCATTTACTGCCAGAGAAAAAGGACTACCCCTCCTAAAATATTTTTTAAAGCTCAGAAAGCACCTTTTTTTGAGGACTATCAAATTAACTCCACAGCTTCACCTACAAGAAGACGTTCATCACCTGAGTAATCTACGATGTGTGTGGGGACTCTCTCAGGGGTGACATCAGCTGGAATGGTGATTTCTTCTGCCCGGGGAGGAACCTTCATGTGCAAACAAATAAAGAAAAGGAAACGCCTCTGAATGTTATCAATCAAACTTGTTAATAGATTACATAAATGTATCCACGTATCAGCCCCTTTCATCCATACTCACCTTTATAGCTATTTATTGTACTTTTTAACTGCATATTTTATGCTTTACCATAGATACAAATATATATATTACAGCTATATGACAAAACACTTTTTTAAAAAAAAAATGCACATTTATGCCTGTATGGGCACAGGACATATTAAGGATACTTCTGCTCCTAAAACAATACTTTTATTAATTTGGTGTTTTAAAATTAGATTTTCAAAATGTAGTTTTCATTCTATTTGCTGAAGGTTTAAAATACTCTACAAATGAAGACCTATGTTAATCTAAAACAATCCTCAAATAAAATAATAAGTTATCAAAATTCATTTCTTCTAGACAATAAGTGATTGGCTACATAAGCCTTATGCTTAATGACGCCATTATTTAGAAAGACTGCATGATTTTTTACTTTCAGTTAAAAACTCCTTATCCACACCCATGAGGACTATGCTAAAAAGACAATTCTAAACTAAGTTAAACTATTCTAGAAAACTTTTAGGTATTATACCCTGAGTGATCATAATTCATGTTTCTGATGCCATAAACCACACAAGAAAATACACGCCATTTTACAAATTGTTATTACTTATTTAACTATCTTATTTAAGAAAGAAAAAAAGCAAAAGAAACAATGAATGATCATGTGGCAGTTGTTCTTGAAATAACCACAAAATTCATCAAATTCCTATCTGAACAATGAAATTGTACATATTCCTAATTAAATTAGAGTACAGAAATGATAAATGCAAATTGTGGCATTAACAATACCTACCATGTGAAGAAAGGATAAAAAGAAATAATTTCCATCCCTTTTGCATTGATCCCATTCTTTGTAACAATATCTTAACTTTATATAAGGCATTAGCCAGCAGTCCCTCATACTGGAACTTCCAAAATGTAAATAAATATATTATCAGCAATAGTAAAACCACCTTACTTTTGGTGGCACTCTAGTATCACTAGGTGTATCTCACTTGAGACCCACAACAATCCTTTGAGGTAGGCAAAGGTGGATTGAACTAGGTTTTTTATTTGTAAAATGATGCTGATGGGTATTATCAGAGGTTTTCAAATATATGTGTCAGAGTCCTAGTGTTTCTAATGCCTCAAAGACTGGGGAGGGTCAGATGGAAGGCAGGCAGGCAGGCAGGCATCCAGATCTTTCACCCTTACTTCACCTAAAGGGATACTAATCTGATCTCTATTTTGGCAACTTATTTTGGGAATGTTATTTATGAGTAACATTTCATTTTTATTTCTAATATCCCCTTCAGCTCCTATTTTACAGGTGAGACAACTAAGGCACAGAGATGACAAATGTCCTGGCCAAGATCAAAAGTAGGAAACACAGAGGACTTAGGTGAACTCAGAACTAGTTTGATTCTTTCTCCTATACTGTATTTCAGAGGTGCCTTGTATGAGCCTTTTTAAAAGTCATAACTGTCAGAAAGGAAACACATGCAAAAAAAAGGGTAGAATGTATTTTATTTTAACTCAATTTTGATCAAATTTAGAATGTTTAAAATATAGGAAAGAAATAAAAACGCTCACCTCTTCTGGGAATTCTTCACTGACCAGAGACATAATCAGTGACGTCTTCCCAACTCTAGCTGTGAAAAGAAAAAGGATTACTTTAATACAGTATAAGCTCAAGTTTAGCAACCATACAGGAAAGTGTGTTATTTGTTAGTTAAAAGCAGAGGCATCTAAATTACCAGGTTGTAGTACAATACTTAAATTATATCTCTATTTCTGCTTAGAAAAGTTGTACATTTAAAACATTGTTTTAAATTTAAAAATTACCAAAATATTTAATATTAAAAAACTCCCACAATGTCTCCCATTAACCATTTAATATATGTAGTATCCCAGATTTTCCTACATTTATATTATATTAACTATTATAATAATTCACCACAGTAGAAACAGTATTTATTACTATTTGCAATCCTCCTTTATCACTTAATTATGTACTTGGGCAGTACTCCATGGCAATATATAAAAATCTCTTGGGAGAGGGGAAGGGAAGTTATTATTTTGTAGATAGAGAGTTTTTGCTGGGGATGAAGTAATAGTTTAAGATGTAGAAAGCGGTAACGGTTATACAACACTGTGAACATATTCAATGCCCCTGAACTGTACACTTACACAAGGTTAAAATGTTAAATAATGTTATATATATTTTATCACAGTTTTTAAAAATAGCAATAATAAATGCACTTTATATTAACATTTTAAAAGCTTCCTACATTATTTTTTGATGCCTGTGTAAGAATCCATTGTATGATGTGTCATAATTTATTAACGTAATCTCCTAACAATTAATAGTGTTCAAGTTTTCACTTTCATAAACAATGCTGCAATGAGGATTTCTACAGGATAAATTCCTAAAAGTGGAACTCAAGTTAACACGCATGATCTTTTCTGTTTTTAATAAGTATTGTTAAATTACCTTCAATTTTACATCCTCACCAATAGAAGGTGAGTGTCTAATTCTGTACAGTTTTACATTCTTTTTTTTTAAGGATATCATATTTAAGGGGTAGTGAGAGCAAATAAAATTTCTTGTTACATTTTTTTAACCTAGCAACATTTTTAATGCACAAACTTAATTTTCTTTCTGAAAATTGACTTCCACTCCCATCACTTTCTGACCGTGTAATTACTACTGTTAGACAGTCAACACTTATCAACTAAATCCTTCTGGGATTCTAGGGGAAAGCAGTCCACCTGCCTATTAATCTCTGCCATAACAGCAAATTACAGTTTCCAGAAGTCAAGTCTAAATATAGAAGAATCGGAAGATGCTAAAGTTAAGAAAAGTCACATTCCTTTTCTAAATGCCTAAAAGAAAGGGTGACTAAAACACCAGCCAAGTCTCTGGAAAAATAATGAATGGCTGGAAAGGAAAGCACAGCACAGCATTGAGGGTGTGCTGGAAACAAACAAGTGTTGCTGCTGCAGGGCAGATCAGATGGTTCCCAGGTTCCAGCTTTGCCCACCACCTCTTCAATCTACATGTGTGGGAAGAGTGGCTGACAGTAACATACCAACTCTCTGGGCCAGTGAACCCAGGGCCCATCATCACAGAACTGCTAGAACCTGGTTATCAGTATCAGTTTACCCAGCTCCCCACAAAAATTTCAGGTGAGGAGCCCGGCACCCAGACAGCAATTATCTCGAGGCCTCGCTCAAGGAGTAGCTGTAGACCTAAGAGAATAGCCCATCTCCTGATGGCTAAGCAGTGTTCTTTCTCTTTCTTATGCGATACTTTAAAAAATATTGGTACCACAAGTTAGTCATACAGAAAAGGAATGGTGACCCCCAAAAGTCAGCAAGCATTGCAAACACAACTACGTCAGTTAATTAAAATAGCCCTTGATTCATTGGTGACTAATCCAGAAGCTTTGGCTCAATTTTTTAAAAATTTATTTTCAGAAAATTTTAGACTTTGAGAAAAATTCCAAAAATGATACAAGGGAGTTATGTCTATCTTTTTGCAAAATTCCCCACATGTTAATACTTCACCACATTTGCATTATTATTCTCTCTATATGTACATACATATATAATTTTTAAAAATCACTTGAAAGTAAGTTGCAGACAGATGTCCCTTTACCCTTAAGCACGCTAGTATGCTTTTCCTAGACACAAGATCATTCTCTTACATAACCACAGTGCATTGTCAAGATCAGGAAATTAACACCAAAACAACACAATTATGTAATCTACAGACGTTATTTCACATCTCACCAATTGTCCCACTATTATTCTTCATAGAAAAGAAAAATCTTTTTTTTTTCTGTCCAGGGTCAAATGTTGCATTTAGCTGTCATGTTCTTTAGTCTCCTTTAATCTGAAGCATTCTTCAATATTTATCTTTCACTTTAATATTTTTGAAGAATACAAGCCTTTTATTTTGTAAAATCTCTCTCAACTGGGCTTCTATGATGTTATCCCACGACTAATTTCAAGTTTTGCATTTTTGGTGGGAATACCCCTTAAGTGTTGTGTCCTCAGTGCATCACAGCAGAAAGGCGACAATGTCTCTCCTTCCCACTAACCTTCAGCAACACAAATGCTAGTCCATCTTTTTACACATTCTTTTCATTTCCTAACTTAACTGATCAAAAGCCATCCTTGACTCTCAACTACTTACACCATATCAAAGTGAAACTATTCCACTGGCCTTTGAAAATCATACAAATTTAACCCCAGTTCATCTTTCCCACTACTCCCCACATACACAATTTGCTCAAGTAAGACCATTCTGCTCTGTATAAGCACAAACAAGCCATGATGAATCCTGGCCCCCACACACGGTTTTCTTCATCTAAAATATCCCCTCGCTCCCGTCTACTTTACCAAATATTTACCATCTCTCAAGCACAGCTGAAACCCTACCTCATTCCTAAAGACATCCCAGGGCTACTACAGCCTTCGCCCTCCTCTGAACCACTCCCGCGTCATGTAACTTACAACAAACTGTTAAGAATATAAGGTACATACTTAATACGTATGAGTCTGCATTAACACAATACCAGATATTTGAAGACACTTGAACCATGAATAGAATTTTCTAATTTTATATGAAAGGGAGAAGAACCTCTAGCACATCAACCAGGCGGAACTACATGACTTGAGTTCACCTTGCCCAAGCACAGCAGCACTGCCATTTGGGAAATTAGCCCGCCTCTTGCAGCTTCTGGAACTCTCCCATTCAAAGCTTTTCTTGACAGCAACTGAAGAGCTTTGGATAGTAGGTAGCTGCTGAGGCAATCAACAAAATCCTAAAATTACTTTGCTCAATTTCTTTTTAGTAAAAAATAGTTAATGTTGAAATTTCAAATATTAAAAGAAGGTGTGATGTAATAAAGAATATATCTGGTCTTCATGCCCAGTTTCTAGACAGAGTTTCAAAAATCCCTTGGAATTTCCTGAGTGAAGGGAGTGTCCTTTGTTATGTCCTATTTCAGCCAAACTTCAGTTTATCCTAATAACACCTTCATTAGGAGTGGAGAGCCTAGACAGCTTCAGATTCGGGGTTGGTTGCCAGAAAAAACCACCATGTGATTAGGGGGTTGGAACTTTCAGACCCACTCAAAAACCTCTGGGGAGGTGGGGGTTGGGTTGCTAGAGATTAAGTGTAATCATATGGCCAATGACTTAATCAACTGTGTCCATCTAATGAAACCTATATGAAATCTTGGGACATCAAAGCTCAGGGGAACTTCCTGGTTGGTGAACGTATCGATGTACCAGGAAGGTGGTGCACCTTGACTCCACAGAAACAGAAGCTCCTGAGCTCAGAACCCTTAGAGACCTTGCCCTATGTGTCTCTTCATCTGGCTGTTCATTTGTGTAATCATAAGTACAGCACTTTCCTGAGTTCTGTGAATCATTTTAGTGAATTACTGAACCTAAGGTGTTGTGGGACACCCTTAATTTGTAGTTAGCCAGGAAGAAGTGTGGGTAGCCTGGGGACCCCACTTTGCAGCTGATGTCTAGAAAGTAAAAGTAGTAATCTTCGTGAGGACCTTGCCCTTTAACTTGCGGGACCTGATGCTAACCCAGGGTCAAAACTGAATTGTAAGACACCTAATCAGCGTTAGAAAATTGTCAGAATGCAGAGGGCATGTCAGTTTTGTATTTATAAAAAGAAGTTATGGCTCAAAAAAATGGAGAAACACTGTAACAGACACTCTATCCAAGAGTACAGTTCCACTCAGACACAGACATCCCCTGCCTGGACCAAACCAGGAAAAATATTAGAAAAACACACAGAGAGTGTTAACTTCTGCTTCTAATGACCCATCTTTCCTGTGCAGACTCCTATTGAGTTCATTTGATAAGTATTTGCCCGACTGTCTTCTACGTATGAAGTTTGGTCTTAGATACTATGTGGGGATGTTATGGAAAATGTATAAAACAAGGTAGATAAAATAGCAATAGAAGAGGTATGGATCATGTGCTATGTTCAATCACTCTGTGTAAAAAAGGGAAGGGGACACAGGGAAGGGCAGGAAGAGAAGGGAATATTTCCTTCTCCCAGAAGTCTCTAAACATAGCAGGAAATCAAAAAGCTCATAAAAGAAACCTATACTTAAACCTATGCTCTCTAGGAGGAAAAAAATGAATCATCAGCAAAGATATCTAGGCAACCTTCCAGCATGTTATCAGTGATCTCCTGAGGATTTCCTAGGCCTCCTTGGTTAAAAACCTGACATTTTCTACCAGCTACTGAGTATCTCCAGAAAGACTAAGGGCCTAGTATTTCACTTTTACCCACAGGAAACTCCACAAGGGCAGAGAACATGTCTTTTTTGTTCACTGTTGAATCTCCAGCTCCTAGCAAATGCTCTGAGTGCTTAATGCACTGAGTGGAGCTTAGTGGCTCAGAGCACAGATTTGAAATTCAGGAAAGTGGGTGGTTACTTTTGAGGGAAAGAGAGGGAAACGCAATGGGGTGGGGGGGGTTCAACTGATTGGCAATGTTTTATTTATTAAGCTGGGTGATGCGTACTTGTTAACTAATTCTTTACACGCTTTATATAAATATCTCACCCCCAAAAAGAAAAAAAAAAAGAATACAGGCTTTGGAATCAGACAGAACTGGACTGAAATCTTCATTCTAGCACTTACTAGCTATGTTTTCTCAGATAAGTCATGAAGTGCTTTGTTCATCTACAAAACACGGTGCTGAACAGCTTTACAGAACTGGTAAGAGGATTAAGATGACAGATGTATAATGCCTGGGACAATACCTAGCACACATTTAATACACAAATGGTACTAGTTGTTATGAGGAGGAGGAGGAAGAGTTTGAATTAAAGGAGTTAAGTGAGCACTGGAATGGGCCAGAAATTTTGAATTTGGGAACCAGATTTGTGATTAACAGCAAGATCATGAGTAGTCATTGACTCTCTCTGGGCCTCAATTTTCCCATCAGTTTAAAAAAAACAAATTGGACTAAATGCTATCAATGCTTATGTTCTATCATTAATCTAAACTATCTAAACTATCATGCAGCACACCTAGAAAGCAGACAAAACAGACAAAAAAGTGCACATTACATTAGGTAACTTTTCCTATAGTACCCTAGAAATGGCAGGCAGACCCCCAAATTGTATCCATTATGTTTTAACTTATGTGTGGGAAAGTGATCTGGCAGGAACATTCATATATAAGAACAAAGTGGGACTCACCAAGCCAATATGGGGTCCAGGAGTTTCCAGAACTTGCTGATTTACATTCCGCATTTCATAACCTTTTTCCTTAAATGACTTCTTTCCTCGTGGCCTTATTTAGGGCTCCAGCAATTCTAAACCTTTGGCCAGCTCAAGTTAGTATTCATCTCAACATCCACAGTAGTCCATCCTAATTCCACACATGATTACACACAATGGAGGAAAACTACAGCTGAGCCTTAAGCAACACAGGTTTGAACTGCAAGGGTCCACTCTGACCTTTTTTCCAACAACACATACTACAGTACTGCATCATCTACAGATCTGAGACGTGGAACCACAGATATGCAGGAACCCGGTATACAGAGGGTTGACTAGAAGTTATATGCAGATATTCAACCGCATGGCGATGGGTGCCCCTAACCCCTGTGTTGTTCAAAGGTCAACTGTAGCCATTTTAAAATAAGCCAAGCCACCATCCTTATTCCACACCAGGGAACCTAGAACTTGGACCTCCTGTCTACTTTTTATTCTTAGCAACAGATGCTGCAGAGCAAGAACACATTTGGGAGACAGCCCTAATAAGGTTCCTTGCAAAGAGTGGTGATGCCTGATTTAAGACAAGTAACACACAGCAGACATCTCTGTGGATCACCAGACAGGAGAAGGCCTCTGCGTGAAGTCCGCTCAAGTTCCCTGGGTCTTGTACTTTGTGTAACTAATTTTAATAGTAGTATACCTCCCAGGTACTTAAAACAACAAACCTTTCAGAAAATCCAGCATCTGTACAATTCCTGTCATCTCTGAACTTCTGGGTCTTTCTGGCCCCAAGAGAGACATCTTCTTTTCCCCTCAAGGGTCTCCAAAAATCCCACAACTACCACCGGCACAGACGTCCCCAGAAACTTTTCCATTTCTGAAGAATTATCCTGAATACCTTATGCAGTTGACCTTGAACGACGTGGAGTTTAGAGGTGCTGACCCTCCATACAGTTGAAAATCCTAGTATACCTCAGAGTCGGCCTCTGTATCAGTGGGGCCTCTGTATCCATGGTTCCACATTCCTGGTAGTACTGTAGTATGTACAATTGAAAAAAATCTGTGGATAAGTGGACCTGTACAGTTCAAACCCGTGTTGTTCAAAGGTCAACTGTTCGTGTCTACATGGTTATTCTTGATCTACTATGTTAGGAATGGGAAAAATGAATCAGATACTCAATAACTCAGATGCTCTGTGGTAACTAAAAGAAAAATAAGTCCCACTCGGTCCTTGAGAAATTTGCCCACCTTAATACCCTTAAGACCTTGATTGTCATAATCCCCTTGTCAGAATTACTTCTTAAAAATTTTGTTTGGATCCCATCACACCAAGGCCCTCACTGGTTTCAGAAGAAACCTACTTTAAAAAATTTTGTTTGTTTTGGGGGGAGGTAATTATGTTTACTTATTTACTGGTTTTAATGGAGGTACTGGGGATTGAACCCAGGACCTCCCGCCTTCTAGGCCTGTACTCTACCACTCAGCTATACCCTCCCCTGCAAAACCTACCTTTTAATCCATAGCTCAAAATGTTAAATTATCAAAATTAAGTCCATCAACAACATTAAAAGGCCTACTAGCTTCCAAGAAAGTGAAAGACTTGTTTCTCCTTAATCACCATCACTCCAGACCCCTTAGCAAAATTCAGGTCTTCAACAGGTGTTCTATATCATCCTTAGAGCTCCCTCCTCCATAACCCTTAAAATGCACCCATTCTTCCTCATCTTTCTCCTTAAAACTTATTAGAACAATGCTTTTCCTGGTCATACTCCCTTTCTGCTTTTCCCATGGACCCCCTGTATCCTCAATGATATTTTCAGAACAGAAAGACCAACATTCGGAGGAAATTCAGATTTCTTCACAGCTCAGCTCCTCAAGGCAGTTCTGGCTACCTGGGCAGCAGTGGCTCCTGCCAGAGCGCAGATCTGCCTCCAGCTCCATTCCAGCAGGGCAGGCCTGAGAGGCAAGGAGACAGCCTGGAGGACAGCAGGCACTGTCAAGACTGCGACCATTAGAGAGCGGTACTTACGCCTGATCATACAGACATAAAGACAGTGGTACCAAAGACTGGGAATGATTAATTTACTCGCATCGATACTGCCTTTCCGAGTGTGCCATTTTCATTTATTCACTCCCATCCTGCCACATCTGTTAAAGAGTCTGAGGCAGTTTAGCATTCACTACAATACAGCAATTCCATGTAGTTTCTGAATTGTGAAATAAAAAGCCTTTCAAAAAAAAAAATCAAAGAACATGAACCTCTTCCACATAAAAATCCGACAGTGACTTCCTTTTTAAAAACAAGTTCAAAATTAGAGCCAGAGAGAGAAATTTACAGTGAACGTGAGAGAAAATGAGCATGTTTTCAGTAGGATCACTTTGGGCTTCCTTCTGGAAGAGCAGTGGGACAATGGCTGCTTTAACTAATAAAGGATTATACAGATGTGATTTAGTTTCAAAACGCTTTGGTGAATCCAAACTGGGGCTTTTTTGCTTCCCTTAAGGCCTACCTACCTATCGTTCAGTGAGACTATCAAAGAAATAATTTTAAGCAGCAGGCTTAAAATTAAAGTTAAAATAGGCCACTTTAAAGCTAATTTTAACCAAGAAATAAATGAGTGCCTTGAAGATAAGAAAACATTTTTAGATTATTAAAAATTTAAAACAATTTAATTAAGCCTACAATCAAAAATGCCCCTTATAACAATGGCAGATAAGAATATAAATACTACATATTTATAACTGCTCCAGAAAATAAAAATTATCTCCATAAAGGAACAATATCCCAAGCTCTTCTCTAATTATCGTACCAATTAAATTTTATATTTAATATAAATATAATGCATAGTATACTTTATATAGTATGACTTTATAACAATAAACATAAGTATTAATATAAATATACATATTATTTTTTTCTAATTGAAGTACAATCTCTGGTGTACAGCACAATGTCCCAGTCATGCATATACACACATATATTCACTTTCATATTTTAATATAAACATAAATTAAATGTCCTAACAAAGGACAAAAAAATTATCCTTCGTTAGCCAGCCATCTGATGGTCTCCACTTCCTCCATTCTGCCTGAAAAATACTGAATTGATTCACAAAAACAAAAAGCATGGCCACAATTATCCCCGAGGACACAAGGCCACCTGATTCAGTTCAACACAACATGGTTCAGTTCTGTCTGAAACTCCATGCTTCTAAGTAGGTCATCCATGGGGAACATAATTCATCACTATAGAACAAATTATCAAGATGTATCCAGCCTAAAAATTTCTTTGTCTTTTCATCACATCTTTTGAACATCTACTTCTAAATGACAGCAAATTCCTCATATTCATGAAGTGGAAATAACATTCTCTGGTTCCAATTACCACCCTACCAGCCATATTGGCTATTTTTCTTGATAACAAACAGCCTGTGCTTCAAGCGGCAAAGGGACCTACTCCTCATTTTTATCTGCTTCTTTATTAAGAAGCCCTGTTGGCTCTTCCTAAGTTAGTCTAAGTAGAATGCACAGGGAGGAGGAGAGTGACCATGAAGTTATATTTTTAACTGGAAAACTTCAGCATTGGGGGAAACGGCTGAGCATGGTTCCAAAGGAAAATTTCATCGACCATATGCAGACAATGCAGACTGCAGAAGGACAAATGCTATGGACTACCCCTCTCCTTCAGACTATACCAACACTAGTGCCCAACCGTGCCAGAGGAGCAAACAAGACAGGAGAGGCCAAGTCTCAGCACATATGCAGGGATGACGTAGAAGAGACTCTGTATGAACAGAACAGACTGTGCAGAATGGGCCTTTGCGGCCAATCACCCAGGTGATAACAGGTACCACACCGCGTTGAGCACCTATCCCCCAGGTACTCAACACAGTGTAACTGAAACTGGAGCAGCTCAATCTTCATATGCCATTCTAACAAAGACCAGAATGGAGAACAGTATGGGTCTAAAAGGACCACGAAAGTTTTTCTCTAAAATAAACACTACCCTATTCCTGAGGTCTCTGTGACCCTTTGACCTGGCTTACACCCAGAGAATCTTTCCCTCACTCCTTCAAACTTCTCAAATGGCCTCTGGTGTTTCAAGGAGAAGCTGACCTCTTTTGGCAAGGACTGTAATTCCTGGCTGCCAGACATGAAACAGACATGACATTGCCATTATAATTCACTGGCCTACTTTACTGCCAGAACACAGGAAAGTCTAAATAAACTAAACTAGCTTGAACTTATTTTTTCAACAACTATCTGAGCGCCTACTTTGTGCCAGGCCTATTCTAGGCCCTGGGGATTTGGCAATAAACAAGATAAATCCCCGGTCCTCATGAAGCTTACTTTCTAGCCCAAGCAACAGACAAAAAACAAAACAAAAAACCCCACAAACAAGTGAACAAATACGCAGGAGAGTAGGGATAATGCCTGGGTCAGGGCCTTCTCATAGAGAAAACAGTGAAGGAGAGAGCAGTAAAGAGTGAAGCGAGGGCCAGGTTGTGAAGGACTTTGGAGGCCTGCATTAAACAGTTTGGCCTTTATTCTAAGTGCATGCAGAAATCACCAGAGAATTTTAAAAATGGGTAACAGGATCTGGGATATTTTTTAAAGATGACTTTGTCTGCTACATGGAGAATGGACGAAATTAGAAGCAGGGACACCAGCAAAGGAGATATTACAAAAGTCTAGGCCAGGGCCAACCAAAGCTTGAACTAGCTTGGCAGAGGTGTCAATGATTAAGCAGTTAGACAAATCGGCTAAGAGCTACAGGATTCATTGTAAAGGAAGATAATAGTTCTACTTTTCTTAATGAATTTGACCAGAAGACAAATATATCTCAATTTAATTTAAAAACAAGACTTCACTAAAACTATCCTGTGTACTTTCAATGTAGCTACATGATTTAGATAAAAGGGTAATAAAGCTCATGCTAATTTTTTTATAACAAGGACATTTTAAAGCATACTAATGCAAATCTAGTTAAAATACAAACTCTGGCCAACAAAATTGACCATGAAAAGTTTATAACCTAAAGAACTAAGTTTCATGTGGTTGCATTTTTTTAAGATTCTTAAATTTTTGTTTTGTTCAAAGACTGGTAATTGACTTTTAATTTGCCCTGAATGGTATTCAGTATGTACAATAATTAAAATAAGGCTTTCTCTGTAAATAAATACCTTAAAAATTTCTGATCTAAGCAGTCAACAGATGTTTAAGCAACTAGTCAGCATTAAAGCCTGGATGGCTCAGAACCAAATTCTGGATGGGCCAACGAAAGATCCACTTCACCTCCAGAGTACAGGTGTATCCAGAGAATGTGGAAACCACTCACAACTATTTGGGAGCTTCAGTGAATGAAGCCACTGCCGTGTTATTCAGAGCAGACACTAACAGCAATAAAATGTACTGAATGAAGGGCAGAGAAGGAACAGGGTTGACAACAATACCAGAGGTGATGCTCTTTTTTCTTTGCTTTTCCCATTTCCCTTAGTTAGTCATCTTCAACTGGTCTTCATCTGATAGACCAGTATTAAAATAATCTTGGTCCCACTATGTTTACCTACCATTTCAAACACTACTGCTAGGCTAAGCAGCTGTCAGATATTTACACTAAATCTCAAAAAATAATGCTTCAAACATTCTCCCCCAGAAGACCAGCCTTTACTGTAAGTAATTAAAATTATGCATTTCGGGGAGGAGATATAGCTCAAGTGGTACAGCACATGTTTAGCATCCATGAGGTCCTGGGTTCAATCCCCAGTACCTCCTCTAAAAATAAACGAACCTAATTACTTCACCCCCACCAAACTAAAATAATTAAATAACACAATAATAAATAAGTGAAATAATTTTAAAAATAATATATTTCAAATAAGTGTAACTCTTTTTAATATTTTTAAATGTGAAAAAAAGTGTGTATGGTAGTTGGCCTAAAGTTTCTGGTATCACCCTCTTCAAGAAAAATGGCTTCCTCAAAAACTAACATTTTCTCTTGTGCTGTTTCTACCTATCAAAAAACTCACAAACACTTATCAATTCTGTTAGCCGCTTTCATTTATGCAAAATATGACTTATAATTTTTCCAACAAATTTTTAAGTCTTTTGTGTATTTCTCAACAAGTAATACTGTTAACATTTAATTTTAAATGTCCTAAGGCTGACAAATATATCATACATATGTATAGCATTTCAATTTAGATGTTTTACAGACTAATGATTATGTATAACTACTCCCTATGTTCAAATCTAAAACTAAAACATAAAATTTTTGATCTTAAAAATTTACTATAAAAGTAACTATACTACAAAACTATTTTATGATACCGTTAAGGATTTTTTTTTTTAAGCCGGTCATCTACTCATATCCCCTACCTTGCTCCCACTGCATCAACATGAATAATCTTCCTAAACTTCGTCAAGAAAGCCCATGCAAAACACAGATTGAGACATACATGTAATTATAGATTGAAACTAAAATTCGCAACTAGCAAACCAAAAAGTAAACTGTGACTGGCTAAGCTTACATCTAAATTCTGATTCTAAAGGAAATATTTCTACAACAGCAAGTGCACAGAAATATCAAAGAACACTGCAGAAGAGGGTAATAATGTGTTAGCTTTCTTCCTTGAGAGTGTACTATAGGGACCTGGAGGGGCTAATCTAGAATGCAATGGGCTTTAGAATAGGAAGCTTCAAAACAGCAATGGCAGAGAATTAAAACAAACAATCCAATCCTCTCCAGCCCTCTTATTTTAATCCTACCAACTGAGTCATGTAACTTGCACAATGATACCAAGATATCCCTGCTGTACCGTCCCCAAGTCAGTGAAGAGAAGACGTTTCTCCTTTATTACATCTTCAAAAAGTGAAATCTAAGAATCTGGAGAGGAGAGGGGGGAATCTCACATGTATATGTTGTGTCTGTCTGGGTCGCACGTGTGCCTGCTGTTATTTTTAAATTAATTACCAAGTAGTTATGGAATAATGCTTTAAAAGATGGGGGAAATTACGCTTTAGGGCAGCAATAATTCTCTCAAGCAAAGGCCCCTCCCCAGATAATTATTCATTCACTGAGCACGTGTATAACTTGAAGTTGAGAGTTTATTTTTGAGGAAATGTCAAGTGTACCAGGAGTTAACTGCGATGCAAAGAGCAAGCATCACTAAAAACCACATCGCTCCACACCTTACAGTCAATGCCTAGAGGGAGGGAAGACCGCGAGCGCAAAAACAAGCAGACACCTGACCTTGCCCACAAGTCAAATGGTTCTGCACCCCTCCCCCTAGCTTCCCCGGGAGCCACTTCACGCCATCCCAATTGGTCAGTCAGCCTGTTTCAGCACCTGCCTGGCAGTGACAAGGGAATCTCCACGGAAGACGGCAGGGTCTGAAAGGAGGCGGCCTCGGAAACGCGGAGGCCCGGGAGGAAAGGATTCTAAGAAGAAAAGGAGCAGAGGATCTTCAGAGGGATGAGGCCGGGCGGTCAGAGGTTAGTGGAGACACGGCTGGGGAAGAGGATGGGAGAGAGGGGAGGGAGGTCTCAGGAGGGCCCAGAGGAGGTTGAGAGGTCGAGGGCAGCCGAAAGAGAAGAGCAAAGGGGCTGGGAGGCCTGGGAGGCCTGGGGATGCGGAGGGAGGACAGCGGGGCGGTAGGGGCAGGAGCTGCAGTGGCCAGGGGCAGCCCCGGCGCGCGGACTCACGTTCTCCCACCAGGAGGATCCGCACGTCTTTTTTCATGTCGGCGGCTCGCAGGGGCCGGTCTCGGCCCGCACGCATGGAGCGGACTCCTGTCTCCCGGAGCGCCCGGCCCGCGGCGCCGCTCTCCCCGCGCGGCTGGCGCCGCCTGCCAGCCTCCCCCACCGCCCCGCCCGAGCCTCTACCGACCGGGCGCGCCGCGCCGCCCCCTCGGCTGCTTCCCCGCTCGAGAGCCGGGACAGCGCCAGCTCCGCCTCCTCCGGCTCCGCGGGCAGCGGCGGCGGCGGGGCCGACGGGCCGCCGCGAGGGACATGCGCCTTCGGAACGCGAACGCTCTCCGGGCCTGAGCTGCGCCCCCGCCGTCAGGCTCGCAGCAGCGCAACTCCGGGGAGTCTGGCCCACTCTCCTCCGGAAAGGGCAGCCAAGCATAGCGTTTGGACCAGGAATTGGAGTGGCAGATTCGCTGGTCTGACCCTATTTTTTTTACCAGATAGGAGCAGGAGAAGTTCCTCGTCCAAGGTCACATAGCTAGAACTTGGCTGTGTGATCCAGGGCGGGAATATTCTCACTGGACGAAAAACTCCAGGAAGGCAGCCACCTGTCTATCTGGTTTTCAGCAGTTGCCCCCACCTGATTGGACATAGCCCTCAGAAAGTGCTTGACTGAGTAAAAGGTGCCGACCTCCCAGGATCCAGTCCTTTCCACTACCCAAAGCCCGCCACCTTAGCTGCTTTTTATCTGTGATGCTTATAAAATACAATTCTAAATAATGCGATTAGTTTCTACACTGTGTAGTCAGATTCATTTCTTTGTAACCAAACAGTGATTTTTCCTTTCTCTATGTGGTTTACTTTAGGCAGGGTCTTCTGATACTTCTCTTTATATAGGTTTGCCCAGCGCAGTGCTGGACGTGTAGGTGGCACTAGATAATCAACTGTTACTGAGTTTTCTGCCATTGCATTCATTTCCTGCGACTCTCTCCATCTGGAGGAACTTGTTGCTATATCTCTAATGCTTAAACAGTGCTTGGCACATAGTGGGACATGATAAATAGATAGAATAAACAAGGAAAAGCTGTCTGCACATTATGCCTTTTTTTCTATCTTAAATATTACAAAATGGATTTTTGTACATGCGTGCTGGGTAAAGACTTTGACATGGGGAATTTCTGGAAGGCAGGGGTTAGGAAGAAGAGTTTATTTGTGGGGGTGGGGACATTGCAGAGATAATGCTTCAAACCTCTTTCGTGAATAAAACTGACTTAAAAATCCAGACTCAAGAGCTGAAGGAAGACAACAACCAGAAAGCACTTACAGCCAGCACTGTAATGGTTTGGTACAAAAGAAGACCACTAATGTGGGAGGGGGAGCCCGACAGGCCAGAGTGCACCTCCTGCAAGGTGGGTTTCTCTTTACAGCACCTCTCTGTCTCTCTGTCAGCTTTACTTCTGAAGCTCTGGCCTCCCTCCTTGCCTTGAGCTCCGTGCCCTTCTCACGTTAACAGTCCTCCATCAGGGGTTACTCTGAAGTTCTCCTGGAGACCGCACAGTTCAGTGATTAAAAGCAGGGACTCTGGAGTTGGCCTGCCTAAGTCTGAACCTCAGCTTTGCCAATGACTAGCTGTATGTCATCAGACACATGGCTTAATATCACTAAGTCCCATCTGCCAAATGGAAATAATGCCTCATGGGATTGTTATAAAGATTAAATGAGTTACTATAACAGGAAAAGTCTTAGAATAGTGCCTGCTACGTGGTCAGTTATATACAAACATTGGATAAATAAGTTGTGAGAGAAGTGACTGCCAGACACCTCTCTGAGCCTGAGGACAGAGCCACACGATGACACATCCTGCAGCAAAACAAGCCAGAGAATGGAGTTGTTGGCAGTGGAATTTACTGCTGGAATTTATTACAGATTGATTACTGTATATGAAGTAGATCGGATAAAGCCAAGAGGACAGTTTGGTATCTAGAAGACACTAGTGGAATTTTCCTCTAGGATGCTGGGAAGGTGGTCTACCTTCACAAGACAGACTTCATGCCTCCTCAGTGTGCAGGAGACACTGGGAGGTCTCAGAAAAGTACTTGTGCCAGGAGATAAGAGGATCCATCTTTTATGCCTATCAAAGAAGGAACCTGTAACATAGCTCTCTCTGAGTCTTAGGACAGTGGAACACCCAGAGACAGTGGGCTGGCCTGCTGGGTAGAAGATAGAGTGTGTGCTAAATGACTGACATTGGGTGGAACAAGAGGCTGGTCTTCGATTGGTGCGTTAGACATAGTCCTGGGCAGGAAGCCAAGTAAGACGGGTTGGCATGGGTCCCACTCTTTAGACCCGTCTATCTCTGGTCTCTCACATTAAACCCAAAGTGGCATCCATCTTCACTTTTGTTTCCCATTCCTTCCAGGAAGACTTCCTCCTTTCCATGCCAAGACTACTCTGGTGGAGCAGGAAAGTCCAATGCTTTGACATGGAGTATATCTTTTATCATGCCTTTAAATGCACTTGTTCTTGGCTCACTGGTCAATTATCCATGTCCTCTGCATAGTCACATGGATTGGTCTCTAGAGGACATGGTTTCTGTTTACTTGATTTGGCCAGAAGATACACCACTCAGCAAAATTACTGTTAAAAGGCATTTGATGATAACTAACCACACTGAAAGGACATTTTGCCGGACAAGAGACTTATCTGTTAATGAAGTTGCACCCAGTTTTCTTTTTAATTTTCTCAAGCTCCTTTAGATACATATTGTAAAACAAATACCCTCAGTTAAGAGATAATTGATATTCAGAAGCTGCTCAGACCTTCTTGCCCCCAGGTGGCCTGAATTCCCTAATGTCATGGGCTCTGGGGTCCACCTCTAATACTTTGCCAGCTGTGTAACACTGCACAAGTAACACAACCTCTCTGAAAAACGTTAACCCCTTCTGCCAAATGGCGTTAGCTCACAGGGCTATTTGAGAATTAAATTAAATAATGCAGTAAGGCAATTATCACACTGCTTAACATACAGGACCTGCTCATATATTATCCCTAACAGCTGCATTGTTAAATTTGGAATTCATTTGCTGATTTGCATTATCTTTCCAAGGGCAAATTGATTAGCCTGCCCACCCAAATTGTAAACTCTGAAAGACAAAAATGCATTTAATATATTTTTAATCACTGTAAATTAAAATGTTTGCTGATTTTTTTTAATATTATGTATTTTATGGCTGACTTATTATTAATACCAACCAGTGATTCTCAAAAGGTTTTAGACCATTTCCACAAAACAAAAAATTCCAAAAATAAGTAAATTTATAATTTATCTCTGCAAAGAAATCACCACAATTAAATATGTCCCAAGAAATAATTCAAAAGAAGAAATATATATACATATTCTATTTACAGCCTCATTACACAATAGCAAAAAATGGAAAATATACAATTATTAAGGAATAGCTAAATGAAGTAGGACATAAAATTATTGGAACTTTTGCAGTCATTAAAACTAATGACTATTAAAGATATGGAAAAGTATTTACAAAATACGTGAAAAAAACAGAAATATAAAACCATATATACAATTACAACTATATAAAAACTAAATGCAATATATACATTTATGTCACTTTTACCCTCTATACCTTTGCAATTTTCAACTTTTACAAGCATGCACAAGTATTAATTGGGTAATGGATGTACACAAATATTAGATGAGAGTACAAAGGAAGAGAAAGTGTGTTACCGATTATGAATTTTTAGTACAATCATCTTCTGTGTAAAATGTCAAAGTTAATAATATCTTTTAAATAAAAGTAATAGAAATATTTAGAAGAATTGCAATGCTTTAAGTGAGACATTAATGTAGGAGGGCATGTTTATAAAATGATTTAACAAATATTTATTAAGTTTCCACCATGTGCAGTGTTCTGCATTAGGGGCTAGGGACACAGTTATGAATAACACAGACTTACATGGGAGGCAAGTTGTGGATGAGGAAGTTTGGGCATTCCTGTTTCTCACCAGAATCCTCCATATCATTCCCTATCTGTCCAAAACCTTTCATAAGAGGCGGCATCTCCTAATCTAAATTTCTCTCTACCTCCTCCCTCCCCACTCCACCCCTAGCCAAAACCAGCCAGACTTGTGTGACTGTGTCCCCCTCCTAGTAATCTGCTTTCCCTGCCTGGCTGTGTTAACAGACAAGCACACAATGCCTTCACCCACCAAAATGCAAATATGCTCAGAAATCTCCCAGGAAAATGACCACGGCTTTAGCTTGAGTGGTCTTATCTTAGCTGCTGCTGCTGCTGCTGGTGAGTCAGCTCTGATCAGACCTAAACTCATCGTGCACATACTGCCATGTTAGACACAGGGACAGTGAAAGACTCCAGTCCCCTTGGTAGAGTCCAGAGCCACTCCAGGGTAGCAGCTTGCAGCTGTGGCTTCCCTCGGGATAAGGTGGGCAGGGGGAGACACTCCCAGCAAAGCACACGACGTGCAAAAATTTCACTATGTGACACAAAGCAAGGAGGCTGGGGCGGAGGGGGCATGTGTGGGAGGATGATAAGAGATGGAGGCTAGAAGTAGGTGAACGTAGAGACAGGAAGCAGAACTTTCTTCTGTAGGCATCGGTGAGCACTGAGGAGTTCTAAGCAGGGAAGGGACGTGATCTGATTTCCATTTGGGGAAATTCACATTATTAGAATGAGACTGGATGGGGAGGGGGTTCTGACCAGAGATAGAGGAGCTTGAATTAAAATAATCTGGGAGACAAGTGATCAGAATCTGAACCAGATGGGGGTGTGGGTATAGCTCAGTGGTAGAGTGTGTGCTTGGCATGTGCGAGGGCCTGGGCTCAATCCCTGCTACCTCCATATAAAAAATAAAATTAAAAAATATATACTGAACACTATAGAGTGCAGAGGGAAGGAGGAGGGGCCGGAGTTGAGGTGATTTGAGGAGGAAAAATCCAGTGTCAGAACTTGGTGACTAATTGTACAGAAGGTGGTAAAAGGAAAGCTCCTATGGTAACTCCGAGACATTGTGTTTTGAAGACTGTCACTGACCAAAGCCATAAGGCTTTCTCCCCCAGAGAGTGGTTTTTTGTTTGTTTTTTTTCTGAAAAATAAAGGTGAAACAATTTCACTGAGCAGGTAAGGAAGAAAGTCTTCCACATTGCACCAGACCAGTCTCTTACAATCGTGTTTCCCAAAGTGGTGGAATAAGACAGAAGTGTAAATGGTGCAGGGACGTCAGAAAGCGACTCTTGCGGACAGAAAGGTTTCCTTTTTCCATTATCCTTCCATCCTGATTAAGTCAAGGTGAAAGCCTCGTAAATCTTTAATACCTGATAATCTCCTTTTGAGCAAGAGAGAGAGACAGAGAGACAGACAGAGAGCCCTAAGTTCAGAAACTTGGACAGACAACGGTACCAAGCTAGACATATTGTTTGGTTTTCCTTGAAACATACATGTAGGCTCATCCCTCTATTTAAGCCACATGATTCTGGTTTCCATTTATATGAAGCTTTTAATGTTTCTTTTTAAAATACATGGATCTGAAGGGAGGAAAGTGAGTGAGTTTAGGAAAAATATTAAGTGAAAAATGGTACAGGAGATATGCAAATGTAACAAGAATCACGGCACATGAAAGACTGAAGCTTAGGAAAACTTTTCCTTAAAAAAAACAATAGCTGGAAGATATATCCCTAATCGAAACAAATCTCCAGTGTAACCCAAGCCATGTGTAATTAAAGAAGAAGATGGTAGTCGTCTGGAAGGACCCAGTGATTAGGGCTCCAAACAATTATGAATGCAGACGAATTTGGGGTTTGAGGCTAAGGGCTTGGCAGGAGTGGGGATAATGACACTAAACATTCTCCCTCTCCTGTCAAAAGCCCCAGCTGCCCTGGAGGAAGGGACTTCTCCCTTGTCCAGAGCAAGAGAGCCTGAGAGGTCTCCCCAGAGCACAGCATTGTCTCATTTTGTGGTTTGTTTTTGCAATCAGCTAGGAAATAAACTCTTCCAGGGGGAGGGTACAGCTCAGTGGTAGAGCGCATGCTTAGCATGCATGAGGTCCAGGGTTCAATCCCCAGTACCTCCATCAAGAAATAAGTAAGCAGGCAAACCTAATTACTTGCCTCCACAAAAAAAAAAAAAAAAAAAAAAAAAAAAGTGCAAAAAACATCAACTATACTTCAATTTAAAAAAAATTTTTAAAAAGTCTTCCAACTAAACTTGTCCTGGCAGGAGGGTGAGTATAGCTCCGGGGCAGAGCGCCTGCTTAGCATGCATGAGCATGCATGAGGTCCTGAGTTCAATCCCCAGTACCTCCATTAAAAAAATTAAATAAAAATAAACTTTTCCAGAAAAAAACGCATTTGAGCAAGGAGAAGCAAGGGACCAATTGATATAACTGTATTAGCAGTTTTCTTGTGCCTAAGAAGGTGATGGCTTCCTACTGAGCAGGTGGTTCTTCTGGGAACCCAAAGCCTGAGACCCCAGTAATGGGCACAACCACTTAGATGTTTGACAGAAGCATCTCCAGGTGGGGTGAGCAGCTGCCCCAGGATTCCCTGATGGGAGATCTTTCTGGCTTCTCCATGGGTGGATGATTTCCTCCCCGATACAGTGCAGACCCAACTGAGAAGTCCTTCATCCCCTGGCATTTCAACTTCTGTTCTTCTCCTTGGCAGGATTTTATGTTTCAGGGGGAGGAAGGGTGCTATATCTCACATGGAACGGATAGGCCAGCAGAAAACTTGAGACCAAAGCAAAGAAGCCAAGAATGATAACCTTCCTTCCCCACCTTTAAAGGTTCTTGTACTCTGGCTCCAGTGTGGGGAAATCATGTGCTCAGCCAATAAACCCCATGCTGACAGAGGCCCCATTATCCAAACCACCTAGAGGATGGCCTTTAACCAAAGGACCTCAAGAGGCTGAAACCTTGACCTCTAAATTCTCGGCACTTTTAAAAAGGCAAACATTAAGGTGACTCTGTGTAGAAGATTCAGGTTCCATCACGCAGAAAGGGGAAACAGGGAGCCTTTTAACGGTCATCTGGCACAAAGAGAGAGGGCCTGTCCCTGCTTAGATAACCCAAGGCTACCACACTGAGAACTGCCACCAACAACCAGAAAAAAAGAGCACCTCATGGCTTTAGGCTGTGTCCTATCCAAGTGGAAGGCCGGGCCCTGGTCTCACCTGGGACGCTGCCAGAGGATGCTTCAGTTAGAGACTTAAGAGTGGGAACACTGAGCTGGCTCCCAGCTCTGCCGTGATCAGCTGACCAATCCTGCACAAACCCCTGAACCGGTCCAGGCCCCCCTCCCCTTCCTTGTGTGTTAGCAGAAAGATGATAATACCCCTCATGTGGGGTGGTCAAGAGGCTCAGAGAGCAATTGAGCAGATCATGTGGGAGGAATTCTGCTTGCATCTGTTTTCAAGGATACGGATGGAAATTCAGCGTGAAGCTCAAGATGTCAGAGGCCCAGGTGTGCAATTTGAAAATACAGTTCTGTAACCGTTGCCCTGGTTATAACCTTGGATGTCACTGTGGCCTGGGCTCACACCCTGACTGCAGCTGCAAGGTAGTAAATGTGTGTTGTCTGAAACCACAAAATGTGTGATAATACTGTTGTGTGACACAACAGTGGCATGGTAAAAGAATTCACCAGAGATAAAGTATGGGAATGGTAAAGGAGTAAGAGGGTTAGGGTCCGTGAAGGGCGGTGGGATTTATGGCTCTGATAAGGTGGCTGCAATGAACCAGCCTGAGCTATTGTGACATTAGTAGGCACTACCTAGGGCTGTTAGTTTGTTAGGGGAAACACATCCAGTAAAGAATGTACTTTGTCTGTTGAGGGATCACAGGCAGACATTTGAGAGCTCAGATATAGGGGGTCGTTGAACTTGGAAGGACATCAGTTGGCCCAACAAATATTTTTACGCAGCCAGTGACAGCGTGCCTTTTCAGTCGACAGGGGGATCCCTAAAATCAATCTCAGTTTCAGTGATTCACTAAAACTCACAGAATTTAGCAAAGCTCTTATACACATTTTTATTACAGTGAAAGGATACAGATCAGAACCAGCATTAGAAGAAGGCACATAGGACAGGGGCTAGAAGACCTCTATTATCCTCTCCCAGGGGAGTCATGGGAACGATGCTTAATTTTCTCAACACGATGTGTGACAACACACACAATATTGCCAGCTGGGGAAGCACATCCAAGACTTGGTATCCAAGGCTTCAACTGGCACCACCCACATGGCTCACCTTAGATTCCAGCCCCTCCGGAGGTTAAGTTGGCTGGCCCAATGCCCACAGGTAAATAAATACACTCTTATCAGGCAGGATATTCCAAAGGCTTAGAAGTTATCTCCCGTCAAGAGCCTGTCCTTTCTTTGGAAAGTGCAGGGTCTAAACAACCCAAACCTGCCAGAGTTAAACATTTACTTCGAATCCCTGAACTTGGGAAGCGGGATTCTCAAGTCAAATCACCACACTGCACGAAGGCAATCCATGTGTTTTAACGTCCAAGAAACATTTATATGTTTATTTCCCTTATACTCAGAGAGTTTCCGGGATTTAAGCCATACAGCCAAAAGGCAGGATGCAGAGGAAAGGAGGCAGAGATCGGACACTCATACAGAAGCTTCTCCTGACTGGCCGTGGAATAGAAGGCAAGCTTTCCCTCCTCCAGGTCCAGCCAGATGCCCACCACATTAGGTCTGTCTGAGCAGAGGACAGTCTCCTTGACCATGTGCCACACAGAGAGCTGGCTAGTCCCTTTCCACTCTACACACCAGGAGTCCCTAGTCCTTCCCAGGATCTGGTCACGCCTCATTCCCTGGGAAGCCACCCCAACTGCCCAGTGGCTACAATGCTGAGTGTCCACTTCCCAGTATTGCCGTCCAGATGAGAGGGCCTGGGAGCATAAGGCCTGGCAAGAGGCAAACCTCTCATGACTCCTGGGATAGGGCTGGGGGTAGTGAGATACAGTCACCCTCCGGTGATCCTCGGACACCTCCAGGCTACAGGAGAGGCTCCCTAGGTCAAAGGTTGGACTGATGGCCCCTGGGGAAAAAAATAAGAACATGACCAGCCAGCTCTGACCGTTCATGCTAAGAGGTCCTCAAATCGCAAAAAGCAGCTTTGTATCTTTGAGTGTGATAAAGTTTTACTCATACTGGCTTTAAAACTGGTGTATCAGTGGGGAGGGTACAGCTCGGTGGTAGAGTGTGTGCCTAGCATGGACGAGGTCCTGAGTTCAATCCCAAGTACCTCCATTAAAAATAATAATAATAAGTAAACCTAATTAACCCCACAAAAAACAAAAAAACTGGTCCAACAACTTGCAGTTTTCTGTACATACCCCAGATGTCGTTCTAGTAACAATTTCCCCCTTTCCCACCTTCATTTCCACGTACCCATTAGCCCTCTTTCAGGAAGCCCTCTGTGAATCCCACCCAGCGTAAGTCACCTCTGGCTTTTCTCAACACCCCTAGTGCTTTACCTGTTCTCTAGTGATACTTAATGTCTTCTACCTGTAGTACAGTGATTGATAACCATGGCTGTTTATATCTCTCCAATTACACATAAGCTTCCCGATTAGGGGTCATGTCTTACTCATTTTGTATATTTCATACTCTTTCCTTCCTATTAAGGGAGTAACTAATTGCTAACACTCACATAGCGTTTCTACTCTAGGCTCAAACTTAACACATATTCACTCATTTAACCCTCATGACAACCAACCCCACGAGGGAAGTAAGTACTATTATTGTCATACAGATGAGGGAACTGAGGCTCTAAGAAGTCACCCGACTGGCCCAACATCACACCACTAGTGAGCAGAGCAGCTGGGAGTCGAACCCAAGCAGTCTGGCTCCAGGATCTGTGCTCTCAAGGCCTACTCCAGACTGGGGCAGTGATGGTATTTAAACAGGTTTGGGGGATTGGCAGTTTTGGTTGTTAAGTGGTGGCCCTGGTATGGATGCCCAAAGGTTGCCTGGGTTCTGAATGCTCATGGGTCTGGCTTAACCTGGAATTTGGGAATGTTTAACCCCTTTCGTCTTTGTAATCGGCTCCCCATGCGGAGGGACCAAGTGTAGGGGCACTAGCCAAGGAGTGAGCCCAGCAGCAGAGAGATAGATACAGCGAGCTTCTGCAGCTCCTCTCTGCAGCTGGCCAAACCCAACTTTTAAGCAGACCACATACTTACACTGAGCAAACGAGGAGGTCCTCTTGGGTGCAAGGTGGCTCTGGACAGGCAGTGGGCATGAGGAGGAAGACGGAGCTTCCGGAAGTTCAACTAAGGAATCTAAAAAATTGGGATGGGAGGAAAGTCACATCCAAAAAAAAAAAAAGTCAAATAATTTGCAGCAACATGGATGGACCTAGAGATTATTATACTAAGTGAAGTCAGACACAGAAAGACAAACATCATATAATATTACTTATGTGTGGAATCTAAAAAAATGGTACGAATCAACTTACTTACAAAACAAAGAGACTCATAGACATAGAAACAAACTTATGGTGCCAAAGGGGAAGGCAGGGGAGGGATAAATTAGGAATTTGGGGTTAGCAGATACAAATTACTAAATATAAAATAGATAAACAACAAGGTCCTACTACATAGCACAGGGAACTATATTCAATAGCTTGTAATAACCTGTAATGAAGAATATGAAAAAATATATACATATGTGTATAATTGAATCATTATGCTGTACACCACAAACTAACACAACACTGTACATCAACTATACTTCAATTAAAAAAAAAAAACAATGCAGAGAAGTAAATGCAATAGAAAGTGAATACTGTTCACACCCTGCCCCGAAAGTTCTGCTTCTCTCTATGGAATTCATGATTGTTAATAGCTTGGTGTTTATCCTCTAAAAACTTTTCTATGACTAAGATGCAACTTTTTATTCATTAGGGTTTATAAAGTTAATTTGGTGGTTTCAGTGTCTATGTTTGCTCTTGCAGAAGATTTTCTCAGAATTAAAATGTTTGGTATTTATTTTAAAAAAAAGGAAAATAGAAGTTATCCACACATTGTCATCAACACACAAAGCTTATCTTCCTCATCATGAGCAGAGTTTTGAGTGCCAGGGATTGATCAGGCACTATATCCAGCTTAGGGATGTCCAGCCCCATGTCCTTACCTTTTATTGTCTGTTTCCCAACTATGTTCTAAGCTCCTTGCTGGCAGAGACCTTGTTCGTTTGCATTCTAAGCACAAGCCCAGCATCAGGTGCATATGAATGTTTCATGTATATTTATCAAATAAGTTAACCAACATGGTTCCAGAGAGTCACATCACCCTGACACCCAGAATATCCATGGCCCCCAGGTCAATGCTTTAAACTGTTGTACAATTGGGGGCCATGAGTTGGCATGAGATTCATTACAAATGCTGATACCTAATTCCCTCTCAATGTGCTAAAGTTTAATTGTTACCTTAAAGCTACTGTGTGCTTGCAATGACCATAGTAGGTAGGAGAAGAGAAAGGAAGGGAAATGCTAGAGCATGGACCATGAAGGTGAACTCTTCCCCCGTCTTGAAGAGACAGCAGAACAAAGTGAACCTAAGGGTCAGACTGAAAAGAGACAAAAGACCCTCTTAGGTTGTGGGTTGTGGGCACTTTAGATCATGAGAGTAGGAGAGCTGCCCTTCAAGGAGCTGTGCTCAAAATCCAGGTGGGGACCACTGTTCTTCTACCAAGCTGATACGGTTTTTATTTATCATCAATCATAGCTTTTTAAAAATTTTGCAAGAACTGCTGGTTACTTACTTCTTAGCTAACGTATTTTTTCCCCTATGGATGGGGAAAATAATCTACACTTGACTGGTTGGTTCTTAAAGATACCTAGAAAAAAATATACATGATGTACATTGATAAACGCTGAGTAGCTATTAAATAAAACACTGGCAACTCTTAAATACATGAAAGTATCTTGATATGTTCATCTCTCTGGATATAAACTCAGTAACTTTCCCATTGACTATGATAGGCTTTGTGAAAGAAGAAAAAATAATGCTTTATTAAACAGTCGATTTTATAGAAATATGTGTTACATAAACTTAATTACTGAGAAATTGCTTTATAATAGAATCTAAAGAATCTCATTTCTCTACTAACAGAATAAACCACAGGCTTTTTTTTTTTAAGTAGCCAAGATCCCTTGGGAATTTAAAATAATTTAATAATTTCAGGAACAAGTCTTTTACAGCATCTTTCTGTTTAAGTAGAATCGTTATGCAAAAAAAATTACTGTTGACCCTGAAACAGCATAGGTTTGATCGGTGAAGGTCCATTTATAAGCGGATCTTTTCAATATACAAAAATATACATGTAGAACACTATGCGCAAGATTTGTATTGAAGTGGATAGCCTGTCCTTACATAAGCATAAGGTGAGTGATATTTAATATAAAATTAATAATGGGTTAGTTTCCTGTCTCTTCCTCTATCAGCCTATCATCACAGGTAAGTATTTTTTTAATGTAACAATGTTTCTAATACTGTGTTATGATTATGACTGTAATATTGAATGCCATAAAAATTTTATAATGATTCACACATTAGTGTATAAACTAGGCTACCGGGAAGTTACCATATTGATTACACTAGGCTACCATAAAGCAAGCATATTGCTTTTTCTTTGTTATCAATGCATGAATAGTTACACCTGTAAATAAATATGAATTTCTTTTTCATATTATCTTGTCATATATATATATACTTTTACAAAATTTGTTATTACACACTGGATCATTCTGGCAGGCAGAAGAAACCTGACAGTGAACTCTAACTAATCTGCATGAAAGATAAATCACAATGGTTGGGGAAAAAAAATTACAGAAGAAACAGAAAGAAAAAGGGAAGAGGGAAAAAGGGAAAGATAGCATTTGTTAAATGTAGTAAGTCTGCACAAGTCACTACCACTTGAACAGCTTCATTTATGTGAAGGAGGAGGCAGGGGAGAAGAAGGGGGTGGGGACTGGCAGACAGCCTGCCCCATGTGACCCACATACTGGTAGCTCCCGGAGGCTGTGCTTGTGCAAACCGTTGTGACATCAGTGGCTGTGGCTGCTGCCCAGACCAGCCTATCCCGCTGACCCTCTGGCCAGGGCTCTGTGAACATCTCCCAGCCCTCTAAGTGCCAGCACCGTGTTATCTTTTGACTTTTGATGTCTAGTGTTACTAATATGTATAACATCTGCAGTGTTTTTTTAAACTTTATTTATTTATATATTTGTTTTATGCTACCATATTTTTGTTATTATAAAATAAATTGACTGTACTTTAAAATAAAATAAAATAAAATAAAATAAAATATTGGCTATATTCCCCACATTGTACAGTACATCCTTGTAGTTTATTTTATACCTGATAGTTTATGCCTCTTAATCCTCCACCTCCATCTTGCCCCTCCCCCTTCCCTCTCCCCACTGGTAACCACTAGTTCTTTTTCCACATGCATCTACAGTGTTTTTTTTTTCTTAAATCATAAAAGACAATATTGATGTAGGTACTGACAGATGATTCATCTCATAAACAGATGATGTAAACTTACGGTATAGATAAATACAGTACAGTACTAGAAATGTATTGTCAATTCCTTATGCTTTTCTTAATAACATTTTTTCTACCTTACTTTATTGTAATGATACAGTATATAATAAAACATAAGAAATATGTTAAGAAATATAAATAAATAAAAATAAAACATAAAAATTAATTAACTGTTTATGTTATTAGTAAGGCTTCTGGTCAACAGTAGGCTGTTAGTAGTTAAGTTTTGGGGCAGTCAAAAGTTATACTCAGATTTTTGGCTGCACGAGGATTTGGTGCCCTTAACCCCCATGTTGTTCAAAGGTCAGTCGCGCTCCCCGACAATTAAATTCGTATTACAAATAATCACCCCTGCTGGGTAAGCTGCACCAAAATGCTTATCAAAACTTTATTAGTTTTGATCTCCTGGAAAGTTGTCCAAAATGCAAATCCTTGGGGCTTGCTGCCAGAGATGCTAACTCAATAGTCTTGCAATGAGCCCTGGATTCTGCATTCTTATCAGTGTTACAGAGAGTTCTAGGCCACACCTTGAGAAACCCTGTTCTGTCTAGGTTGTGTGATTTCCATGGTGGGTCATGGTGTACTTACATAGGGTCAAAGGAAATCATTGTGAGGCAGTCAAATTACTTAGCAGCTGTTAAAGTGCTGACCTGAAGGGAAATTAATCTATTGTCTTAAAAACAACTTGTGAGAACTTCTGGGAATGATGTTTCAGGAAATGGATATATTCAGATCTTCTGTTTTCAAAATGTCCTGGACTGGCTCAAATAAGCAAAATCAAAATAACCACAGAGAAAGAACGATATTGTACTTGCTAAGGCATACTTGAATTTTCTAAGTTAAATTTTAAAAATACCTAATGTGTATACTTAATTCCTCAAAAAATTAAAAACAGAATTACCATACGATCCATCATCATTTGCACTTCTGGGCATAAATACAAAAGAGGAAGCAAGATCTCAAAGAGATATTTATACACCCGTGTTCACAGCAGCATTATTTACAATAGCCAAAGGGTGGAAGCAACCCAAATATCCACCAATGGATGAATGGATAAACAAAATGTGGTAGATATATGTATACAATGGAATATTATTCAGCCTTAGAAAGGATGGAAATCCTGACACAGTCTACAACATGGATGAAACTTGAGGACATTATGCTAAGTGAAATAAGCCACTCACAAAAAGATAAATACTGTATAATTCCACTTACATAAGCTATTTGGAGTAATCAACCTCATAGAAACAGAAAGTGGAATGGTGGTTGCTAGGGCCTGGAGAAGGAGGGTATAGGAAGTGACTACTGAATGGCTATACAGCTTCAGTTTTGCAAGATGAAAAAGTTCTGAAATTTGGTTGCACAGTACTTAACACTACTGAACTGTACACTTAAAAAGGGTTAGGATGGTGGATTTTGTTATATGTGTTTTATCATAATCAAAAGTAAAAATTAAAAATACATACTTAAATAATCATGAACAGTCATAACTTTTCCCAAGAAATCACATTTCTCCAGTTGAATAAGGAGTAACATTTCAATCAGAGCAACGCCATTAAATATAAAAATGTTATAAAAGATATGTCTCTAAAGTGGTGTTATGTAAATATTATTATTTAATACACCAGAAATTGACACACCATTGTAAACTGACTGTAACTCGATAAAAAAGAAATAAATAAAATAAAAAATACAGGGACCAGCCATGTGGATAAAAAATTCATTAAGGCACATGCTAGGATAAATTTCAAATGGATCAAAGATTTTAAATACAAAATGTGGAACCAAAGATTTAAATATAAAAGTGCATAAACACACATACCACCTGGGGTAGTGAAGTTCTCTAACTAAAACTTAAACTCTAGAAGCCATAGAAGAAAACACTGATAAAACTTACTACTTGGAAATATAAAAATGTCTATATGGCATTCTAAAACCCATGCTAAAAAGAATCAAAAGATAAATGGCAAATTGGAGAACAAAATTTGCAATTCATATTACAGACAAAAGGCTAATCTCACTGGTTTACAATGAGTTCCTAAAAATCAAAATTTTAAAGGACCAACAACATAAGATAGAAGTAGACAATTCATGCAGAAATGCAAATTAAAAGTTCCATACACTCATTTATCACTTTTTTTTAAGCCTTTAGGTTGGGGGAAAAACATTATAAAAGTTTGACAGCACATTGCTGTGCCTGTTGGCAGGCTGTGGGGAGAAACATTTCTTCTGTAAGAGTGTAAATCGGTATAAACAACCAGAGAGCAGTTTGGCAATGTATATCAAAATTACAAATGAATTTGCCCTATGACCCAGAAATCCTTTCTGGCAATTTAGCCTACAATTATACCTGCGCCTATATAAAATGATGTCTGTACAGTTATTGATTTCAGCATTGTTTGTAATTATAAACAATTGGAAGCAACCATGCATCCATCAGGAGAGGGCTGGATAAATAAATCCCTAAATTGGAATATTATGTAGCTTTAAAGAGAAAATGCTTGAGGTACTGATTTTTAAAGGTATCAAGATACACTAAGTAAAAAAGAAAAGCAAAATGCAGAACAGTGTATATACTATGCTACCTTTTGTGTAAAAAGCATATATTGGGGATGATAAGAATATAAAATTTATGTTTGCTTGTACCTGCACAAATAAATTCTGAATAGGTACTTAAGAAAACTAGTAAAGGTGGTTAACTGAGATGGGGGAAAAGAGGAATTGGACAAAGTGGGAAAGAGACTTTTATTGTATGTCTTTTATATTGTTTGGATATTGATTTGATATTGATTTTTGAATTAAAAATTCTAAATTTACTCGCCAAATTTAAAACTTGATTTTATTTTATTTTTTATTTCATTTTTTAAATGAAGTACGGTCAGTTACATTGTGTCAGTTTCTGGTGTACAGCACAATGTCCCAGTCATGCATATACATACATTCATTTTCATATTCATTAAAGGTTATTAAAAGCTTGATTTTAGATTTTAAATTAGGAACCCAATGTAAATTTAGGAGCACACAGGAACCAAGAGGGCACTTATTTCTGTGAGTCTGTTTTTGTTTTGTAAATACGTTCATTTGTGTCATTTTTTTAGATTCCACATATAAGTGATATTTCTTAGATAATTTCTGAAACAACTGATAAACTGTGCTTTAACTGGTTTCCTTAAGAAACTTTTCCCAAGGCATTATATCTCTCCATTTAAATAAGAAATTTATAAGCAGAGCGAGATGGTTTAATTATTTAAAAGCTCTAAGAGATATGTCTCTAAAGTACAGAAAGCTGGCAGGAAGACCAGAATGCTTGTCTACGGGGCAGGTGTGAACTGTTTTCAGTCACAACCAGGGGACAATAAAGAACCTACAGAGTTAGGACAAAAAGGTTCTTTTCTACATTGTTACTATTTAATATTAATGCACTCGCTAGAGATTACAGTTGAATAGAATTTATCAAGAACTGTTTAGAAAGTTGCATGCTTTGTTCATAAAGACATTTACTAGTGGAAAAAAGTTGCCAATTTCTGAATTTCCTCAGGTAGATAACACAGATGGGCGGTGAGCTAGCAAAATTAGGCCGAAGTTCTGGATTTATAGGTCTCAGAAAACACATTTCTATCTATTAAGGGCCTGTGTTACATCATAGGTCCAGGCAGGTCCAAAAACACATCCAGCCACAAAAATACCTCGGCCCACTCCTTCCTCATTTGCATCACAAGGATAAGGCAGCTGGGCTCTGGGATCCTGTTACTAAAAAACAAAGTCATGGAATGCTTCCCCAGCGTCCATATTTAAACCTCCTCCAACAAATAAAATGCACTTACCCTGCATTTGTTCTTCAAGGGCCTCTTTCCACGTGAAGTTTTCTCGTAATTTTTCCTGGATCTCTTCAAGGTCACGCAGAATGTCTCCCATTTTCCCATCAGGTGTGTCGGAAGTCACTAGTTTTGGAGAAGCCAAGGAAAGGTCCACCCCACCTGACAAAGCCTATTGATAAATAATTAACAACAACAACAAAAAAAAAACATGGATGGACTTAGATATTATCATACTAAGTGAAGTAAGCCAGAAGGAGAAAGACCAATACCATATGACATCACTTGTATGTGGAATCTTAAAAAAAAGACACAAACAATGAAACTTATGGTTGCCAAAGGGGAAAGAAGAGGGGAGGAATAAAATTAGGAGTTTGAGATCAGCATATACACATTACCAGACATAAAATAGATAGCGAGGACCTACTGTATAGCACAGGGAACTATATTCACTACCTTACAATAACCTATAATGGAAAAGAACCTGAAAAAGAATAGATAAATATATGTATAACCGAATCACTCTGCTGTACACCTGAAACTAACACAACATTGTAAATTAACTATACTTAAATTTTTTTTAAGTCCAAAAAATAAAAAAGAATGAAGTTATGAAAAAAAGCAAACTTACAGATGTAGAGAACAAACTAGTGGTTACCAGTCAGAAGAGGAAAGAGGGCATTGGGGGCAGAATGGCAGGTCCAAACTATTGGGTGTAAGGCAGGTTATGAGGACGTATTGTACAACACAGGGAATGCAGACAATGTTTTGTAATAACTGTAAATGGAGTGTAACCATTAAAAATTGCACCCAATTTTTTTAATTAAAAAAAAATAATAAGGTAGTAGTCGACTGTGTCAAAGGCTGCTGAAAGGACAATGAAGATAAAGAGCTAGAATGTCTGCAGGATTTGCACAGAGGTCACTGGTGATCCCAGAGCTGGGTAGGTAGAGTGATAAGGATAGAACCTAGTCTGCTTGAAGCTTCCGTACCTCACCTCAAGCCTTCCAAACTCCCCACCATCCATGTTTGATAGTGAAGAGCTAGGGAAATGATTGAGATTTACTGCTTCCTTTAACTGCAAACATATTCAAGTTGCTCCCTCAGGGTCCCCGGGAGCTGCCCGTAGCCCCGCCCCCTGGCCCATCCCTTCCACTCCCAGATGAGCCTACCTCAGCCAGGATGCTCACTTGATTGTCTGCTCCAGATTCTGGGACATGTCTCTGCCTCTGAAGGCTCCTGACAATATCTACAAGCTGTTCCACCAGCTCTGCCAGCTCCCGGCCAACTTCTGCGATGCTCTTGTGTGCTGCCACCTTTAAAAGAGCAAAGCAGAACGCAAAGCTGGATGCAGGAACCAGCTCTACACAGAGGGAGCTGTAAACGCTGGATAAAGGAAGCACGCAAGGAAGTGACAAAAATGTATTAGAAGGTAGGGAGGTAAACTCCCTGGAACTTTTGCATGCCTGTTTCCCCCCACTGGTTGTCTAGTGGCCATATCAGGGAACCAGAGTTCATATGGGATAGGGGGACAGGAGTGAAGCATGAAGGGGAGCCTAGGGGTCATTTTGAACAGGGGAAGTCAGAGAGGAAATGGGGTGAGAGCCTGGAGATTTGGCAGCGGAGGTGGTGGCTGATGTGAGTGGAAGGGATTTGGCTCAGGAGTGAGCTCCACTCTCACCTCTGAATCATCCTGTGTCTTCATCACTCCTTTCAGAAATGAAAGTGACCATCCCTCCTTCTCTTCAACAGTGAAAAAGATTTACTGTGAAAGGATCTTGGAGACTCTAAAGCGATGTAGAGATGAAAGCTCTTTTTGTTTGTTTATGGACATCCTTCACATTGAAAGAAACATTCCCATGAGAATGCTAAACAACTCCACTTAAAGAGCTTAATCTGCTCAGCTGCCAGGTTGGGAGTGGGAGGAAGTTTTGCAGCCAACATATTCTGGCAACAACCTCAAGACCTGGTGACAGTCATCAGAGGCAGACGGGGCCCAGACCTCCATGGAGAACTTTGCATTACCTCCAAAGGGGGCCCTACATAGAGCCACAGCAATACAAGATGTTCATCAACTCTAAATAAAGCAGTTTTTAATAACTTTTTTGGGACATTTTTCATTTTTAAAATTATGGAACCTCAAAAACTGGAACCAGAACCTTTTTCGTCTTTGAGAATCACTGATGTGTCTCAAAACAGCATATGTTTTGGAAGCTATAATCAGGCTATTTTATAGAGGGAGGTGACTGCCCACCAGTAACACCGTCTGCTCTTAAATTTTCAGGTCTCCAAAATACACAGGCAGCTAGAATTCTGTAGTGGACCCTTATCCAGGCACCTGAGGAAATTAGGAACTTTAAAAAATAAGTGTGTTGATTTTTCTGTCCATCAAAGAAATGCACACTCACTGTGGTGAATTTAGAAAATGCAGAGAATGCGATAGAAGAAATGTTTTAAATCATCCAGTATGCTACCATCCACAGACAATTGCTTTAATTTAAAAGCCAATGGAAGAATATGAAAACAAATATAGGTATGTTCTTATATGACTTAAGTATTGTGCTATACACCAGAAATTGACACAACATTGTAAACGGACTATACTTCAATTAAAAATATATATATTATATATATATAAAGTCAATGGAAAATATATTCAGTCACTATAAACTATGTTAATAAAGAGTTTTAAGGAACTAAGAGATAATGCTGTATTTATAATCAAAAAGAAGACAACAGCCTTATTTATAGTGGGGGAAAAATGGAAGCAACCAATATACCCAGCGAAAGGTGAATGGGTAAACTGTGGTATGGCTATGTAATGGAATATTATTCAGCAATAAAAAGAAATGAGTTATCAAGCCACAAATCATAATTTTGCTTAGTGAAAGAAGCCAGGCTAAAAAAAGCTAGATGCTGTATGATTCCAAGTATCTGACACTCTGGAAAAGGCAACACAAAAAAGATAGCAAAGAAATCAGTGGTTGCCAGGAGTTGGGGTGGGGGTATACAAATAGGTAGAGCACAGCGGGTTTTCAAGGCAGTAAAATTGATATACTGTAACTGCAGATACATGACTTCATGCATTTGTCAACACCCATAGAACTGTACAACATGAAAAGTGAACCCTGATTAAACTATGGATTTTAGTTAATAATAATTCATGAATTTTAACAAATGTACCAAACCAATGCAAAATATTAATAATAAAGGAATCTGGGAGGGGTATATGGGGACTTTCTGTTCTATCTGCTCAATTTTCTGTAAATCTAGAACTGCTCTAAAAAACAGTTTATTAATTAAATTTTTAAAGAGAGGAGTGGGCTGTTTTATAAGTTCTTTTACCATCCACTGTCCCCCAACACACACACACACGCACACACACACAAAACAAGGAACAAGCAGAAACTGTCAGAACCAACTTTGTCAGAACTCGGGAAAACACTGAGTCAAAAAAGAGCAACCTGGGGGGTGGGGGGTTTGGCTCAGTGGTAGAGTGCGTTCTTGGCATGCATAAGGTCCTGGGTTCAATCTCCAATGCCTCTATTAAGGGTAAAAAAAAAATTTAATTAAAAAAAAGAGCAATGTGGCAGTAGGAAAGTTTTGTGGTGTTTTGACTTGCCCCTGCCCCATTCCCTCCTTGGCTCAGTGACAGGATTGAAAATTCCCAGTGTGAAACCCTAGTCCCAGTTCCTGAAGGAGCAGAGCAGACCTTATTCACAAATCTGTATGTCTGTTCCAACCCGGCTGGGGGCTGCCTGAAGGAATGACACAGGGTGCTCATATTTGTTTCACCTAACTTGGAGCTTGGACCAGAAAGGTGGTGGATATTTCTCAAAAGTGCTGCAAGCGAGATAAACTTGCAGGTGTCTGGGGCAAAGACTGCAGTCGAAACAGACAACAGACTTAAGTTCCAGGAGCAAAAGTTGGGGAAAATTGGAATCCTCCTACTTTGTTAATGGGCATGCAAAATATCATTGTTGCTGTGGCTGTTCCTCAATAAGTTAAACATAGAATTACCATACGACCAACCAATCCCACACCTACCCAAAAGAACTGAAAATAGCAACTCAGATTCTTGTATACTAACCAATGTTCAACACAACGTTACTCCCAATAACCCAAAGATGGGAACAGTCCAAATGTCCATCGATGTATGAATTGATTAAAAAAAAGGTGGTATAATCATACAAGGGAATTAGTATTCAGCCACAAAAAGTAATGAAGTTCAGACATATGCTACAACATGAATGAATCTTCAAAACATTACAGCAAGAGAAAGAAGCCAAAGCCAGAAACAAAGGGACAAATATTGTATGATTCCACTTGTCTGAAATATCCAGAGTAGGCAAATTCATAGAGACAGAAAGTAAATTAGACTTAAAAAAAAAGCTAAAAATAGATTTACCATATGATCCAGCAATCCCACAATCCCACAATCCCACAATCCCACAGCTGGGCATATATCCAGAGAAAACTCAAAAAGATACACACATCCCAGTGCTCATAGCAGCACTATTTACAATAGCCAAGACATGGCCACAACCTAAATGTCCATTGACAGATGAATGGATAAAGAAGATATGGTATATACATATACATATATATGTGTGTATATATATATACATATATATACACACATATATATATACATGTATATACATGTATATATATACATATATATACATATATATGTGTGTGTATATATATATATATATATTAGAATATTATTCAGCCATAAAAAAGAATGAAATAATGCCACTTGCAGCAACATGGATGAACTAGAGATTATTATGCTAAGTGAAGTAAGCCAGAGACAGAAAAATAACATATATCACTTATATGTGGAATCTAAAAAAAATGACAAATGAACTTATTTGTAAAACAGAAATAGACTCACAGACATAGAAAACAAACGAAAACAAACTTAATGACTACTAGGAAGGAAAGGGGCTGAGGAGGGATAAATTGGGAGTTTGGGATTCGCAGATACTAACTACTATATATAAAATAGATAGCAAGATGGGGAAGATAGAGCTTAGTGGTAGAGTGTGCGCTTGGTATGCACAAGGTCCTAGGTTCAATCCCCAATACCTCCATCAAAAAAATCTTAAATAAATATAGTTACCTCCCCCCGGTGAAAACAAAAACAATAAAATAGACAAACAACAAGGTCATATTCTATACTCAGTATCTTGTAATAATCTGGAAAAAGAAAAAAAGGAAATATATGTAATATGTAAGAGAATCACTATGCTGTACACCAGAAACTATTACAACACTATAAATCGACTATACTTCAATTTTTTTAAAAAATGTAGATCAGAGGTTAAAGGGGCTGGAGGGAGGAGGAGTGATAAATTATTGCTTCATGGGTACAGATTTTTCTGTTTGTGGTGATTAGTTTTGGAACTAGATAGTGGTGATGGTTGCACAACATTGTAAATATCACACCACTGAATTGTAAATTTTAAAATGGTTAAAATGGCAATTTTTATGTTACATATATTGACACAATAAAAAACTTTCAGAGAGACAGACTGCAGAAAGGCTGGAAAGATGTGGAAATAGGTCAGGGTGTAAAGCACCAAAGTTGGTAGGATTTCTTCTACTTATTTTTCTGAACTTTCCAAAGAACAGGTTCCACCTTTAGCCTGAGAAAACTAATATGAAAGTAGACAAGATAGGAAAGGGAAGAGCGCCATAGGGGGAACGGCGCGCAGGAGGCGCGGATGGACGGGTGGCAGAGGGGAGCGGCGGGTCGCGCCTCCCTACCCGCAGCTGCGCGGTGCGGCGCGGGGGCCTGGGCGCTGGGTCGCGGGCCGGGCTCCCGGCCTCCAGCTCGCGCACCGCCCGGCTGTACTTGTCCGCCAGGTCCTGCAGCATCGTGTTCTTCCGCAGCTCCAGCGGCTGCGCGGCGCCCTCACGGCAGGTGGGGCAGGACCAGCGGCGCCCCGAGCTCCACAGGCCCATCAGGCATTTGCGGCAGAAGCTGTGGCCACAGGGCAGCGTGGCGGGCCAGGCCAGCAGCTCCTGACAGATGATGCAGCCCAGGTCGTCCTCGGCCAGCCACACGGGGATGGCCGGGCCACTATCAGGGCCCGCCATGGTCACCAGACCGCCCCGCCCTACCCCGGGGCGCACGGAAGTCAGGGCCACACCGGGACAGCCGGCCCGCGAGACGTCTTCTCTGGCTCCACCTTCGCTCTCCCTTTCCCATCCTCCTTCGCTGCATCCTGGACCCACCCTTGTTTCCTTCGTCCAGTCCTGCTGAAAGCTGACTTAGAGCCCCCAGCACGCAGCCCGCGGCGCCTTTGGGGCAGTGCTGCCCTCCGTCACAGCTCGCCCTAAGCCGCTAGGAACGCGCTGGTGTCCCAGAGATTTTCTTTAGCTTGATGTCTCCCACCCCCGCCCCATTAAAATGCAACTCTGACAACTCTTTTGAGAGAAGAAAAAGAATCGGATTCGATTCAAGAATTCTTATGAGGGGAGGAGGGTATAGCTCAGTGGTAGAGTGCATGCCTAGCATGCATGAGGTCCTGGGTTTAATCCCAGTAACTCTACTAAATAAATAAACCTAATTACCTCCCTCCATTAAAAAAAAAAAAAGAACTCTTAATGAGAATGCGCCCACTAGGTGTCATCCAGCCACTCCGACAAGTCTTGAGGGATTAAGGAATACCCGGTGCACATAGCTGGGAAACTTAAAAAATACCGATGTTCGGGCTCCACTCACAGAGGAGACTGGTTTCATCGTCTCGGGTGGAGCCCCTGCGCAGGTATTTTTAAAAACCTCCTCCAGATAATTCTAAAGTGCATCCAAAGTTGAGTGACCCCCCTAGACATTTTAAATCGCTATTACAATACGGAATTGTGCTGCTGTCTCCTTACTGCCCTCTGCTGGCTGAAAGCTTATCATCCAATAGACTTCAAGACACAATTCTAGTGTTTTTCCTTGAAGTAGCACGCCTGGCCCTGGCTGGGCTTGCTTGCTTCCTCCTCTCTTACTCTGGTCCTACGTGCATTACAACAGACAACGTTAAGAGCTGAAAGAGCAGTCCCAAAGAGGCAAAGGAACTTAACAGGCTTACACAGCAATAACTGAATGGGAGAGAGCAGGACCCAAGTCCCTCTGATCTGTTGAAAATAACAGAAGTGTCTTATATTTTATTTTACCCCATATTGCCTGGTCTCAAAGTAGGTACTAGATAATACAAATTTGTGGCTATTTTCAATACTGGAAATGACAGGAAGTAGTCCTTAGCCCTGCTCATCAAAGTTTCCAGCTCTTTCCCATTCTAGGAGTTTCGTAGGATTGGCTCTTCTCTGACACTCCTGAAACACACGGAAGTAATACTTTAACTTCCCATCAGTTTAAAAAGTTACTAAGTCATTGCGTCTCCTTCCGCCAGATGTCCTAACTATGGGGATGAAGATGTACTCTGGTGGCCCCTGCTGGTCCTCACTGGGACACGCAGTGAAGGCAAATACCAAACGTGAGATAAGTTAAGGCTACTGAAATTAAGTGAATGTTTGTTGCTGCAACATGTTAGCCTACTCTGATACATTACCTGGATTTTGTTCCAGAGACGCCTCATTTGAGGTGAACGCCTAGCTTCTCTGAACCAGTCTTTTCTGAAAAATAAGCATGATTCCAGGCACAGAGGCTCCTATCTTCCATCTTAATAAGGAATAAAATTTCCTTTGATATAGGACTCCTTCTAGCCACCTTTACTTCTTTTCTCCATCACACACCCAAGTTTCTTGACAGAGTGGATTAACCAGTGGTCTTCAAAACTTCAACTTTTTTTTCTTGGACTCCTAAAGGTTTTATGCAAAAACATGCAGTGGTTACAAGAAAGGAGGGAGGGGTGGCTGGAAAAATACATGGACAATTTCTTCATTTACATCGGAAACTGTATCATTCTTTTATCTCTTTAAACTTGTATTTCCATTCCACTGTCCCCACAGAACTAACTGTATTCTGAAGAAAATACATATTTGACAAAAGTCTTTTATAACTTTGTCATCACTTTGATCACTTTGTAGTAATTCTCAGCAACAACAATGTGTATATATTTGACATTTTTTATCTTGTTTTTACTTCCTATGACAAAAAGGCTCTTGTTAAAATTGTCTTCTGCATTGAGTTATCATTGCAGTGATTATTAACAATCAAAACTAAAATATTGTAAATTTATTCAAATAATTCTTAAACACAAAGTAAAATTTTATTGGAATTAAAGCTCTGAATGATATGGATGGGCATCCTCTTTTAAAAACACATTAATCTGTTGATAAACATTACTTCACCCCCCAGCTTTGTTGAGATATGACATAGAACATTGTGTAAGTTTACGGTGTACAACACGATGATTTGATAAATGTATATATTGCAAAATGATTACCACAGTAGGGTTAGTTAACACCTCCATCATGGCACATAATTCCTATTTGTTTGTTTTCGTTTTGTGGTGAGAACACTTTAGATTTACTTTCTTAGCAACTTTCAAGTATAGGATACAGTATTGTTAACTATAGTTACCATATTTTACATTAGATCCCCAAATTTATTCATTTTATAACTGGAAGTTTTTACCCTTTGACTAACATTTCATTTCCCCTACCCGCCAGCCACCACAATTCTACCCTCTATTTCTGAGTTCAACTTTTTTTAAGATTCTGCATGTGAGTGAGATCAGTGTTTGTCTTTCTCTGCCTGACTTACTTCACTTAGCATAATGCCCTCAAGGTCCCTCCGTGTTGTCACAAAAGGTAGAATTTCCTCCTTTTAGTGGCAGAATAATATTCCATGTTTTCTTTATCCATTCATCCTCCTATGGATACTTAGGTTGTTTCTGTGTCTTGACTATTGTGAATAATATTGAAATGCAGTCCTACAAAAACAGTTAAGCTGTGTTTGAAGAAAAAATTTTACAATGCTCCAATTTTTCATTTTTAAATTATTTAAAATTAGATAAAATGAAGTTAAATTAAAAACTCTTTTCCATGGTTGCATTAATCACATTTCAATGTGCAATGGCAACATGTGGCTATTGTAACCATATTGGCCAGTACAGCCATAGGTCATAGACTCTTATACACTTCCCTTTGATTAATGCTTTAGCTGCATCATTTTGATTTTGATACATTGTATTTTTATTATCATTCAGTTATAAATATAATTTCCCATGTGATTTCTTTTTTTAATCCATGGTTATCTGTCTATTTCTCCCTTAAATTTTGTCCATTTTTGCTTCATGTACTTTGGGGCTGTAATACTGGGCACATATACAATTATGATAATTATGTCTTTTGATGAATTACACCTTTTATTGTAATAAAACATCACTCTTTATCTCTGGTAATACTCCTTGTCTTGCAAAAATACTTTATCTGATCTCAGTATAGACTCTCTAGCCTTCTTACGTTACTGTCTGCCTGGTGTATGTTTTCCCAGGCTTATAACTTCAGCTTACCTATGTCTTCTGATTTGAAATGTCTCTTTAACAGCATGTAGTCAGGTCATGCTTTCTTATCCACTCTGACAATCTTGCATTTTATTTTGTGTATTTTATTTTGTGGAGGTACCGGGGATTGAACCCAGGACCTCATGCATGCTAAGCATGCACTCTAGCTCTGAGCTATAACCACCCCCCCATCTTGCATTTTAATTTAAATGCTTAAAGGGGAGGGTACAGCTCAGCGGCAGAGTGCATGCTTAGCATGCATGAGGTCCTGGGTTCTACAGCAGTACTTCCACTAAAAAATAAAATAAAATGAAAAATTAATTTAAAAATCCATAAAGAAATCTAGTTACCTCACCCCACACACATAAAAAACAAATAAATGTTTAATCCACTAACATTTAATCGAATTACTGATATGGTGAAGTCTCCTTTTTGCTCTTTATTTTCAGTTTGTCCTGTCTGTTTCTTACTCATTTTGTCCTTCCTTCCCAGCCTTCTTCTGGGTTAATCAAATGCTTTTAAAAATTCTGTGTTAATTTCCTTGTTAGCTTTTTAGCTATACCTCTTTGCATTATATGCTTAGTGGTTGCTTTAAGATTACAGTATACATCCTTGACTTTTCATAATCTACTTAGATTTAATTTTGTACCACTTCACGTAAACTGTAAGAAGCTTGAAGGTGTATAGTTCCATTTGCTCCCTCCTCCAGGCCTTCCTGCTGTAGGTGTCATATACGGTATCTGTGCGGATGCCAGAAGCCGTAACACATGCAATTCTTGCTTTAAATAGGCAGTCTTATATTTACTTATATTTTTACATTTCTATTACACTTTATTGCTTCCTAAAGATCAGATTTTCTGTTTGGTATCATTTCCTTTTACCCCAAAGAACTTTCTTTAGCATTTCTTATACTGTAGCTCTGCTGGAAGCATATAATTATCTTTGTTTGTTTGGAAATGTCTTTTTTGTTTGCCTTAAAAAAAATCTGCCTTTTTGGATTTTTTTATTGTGGCAAAATATAAACAACAAAGTCTACCATTTTAATCATTTTTAAGTGTACAATTTAATGATGTTTTGTCTTTATTCTTTCTCTGCAGTTTTTTGTTTGCTTGAGTGCTCTCTCTCTAGAGTTCTGATTTGATTTTTTTTTTTCTTTTAGTGCTTTAAAGATGTCTTTCCACTGCCTTCTGGCCTCCTTTGTTTCTGTTAAAAAAACAATATTTCCTTGTATGTAATGTATCATTTTTCTGGTGGCTTTCAAAATCTTATTTTTATCTTTGGTTTTCAGCAGATTGGCAACAATGGACCTAGGTGTGATTTTCTTTGTATTTATCCTACTTGAAGTTTGCCAAGCTTCTTGAGTTTCTACATGTCTTTCACCAAACTCAGTAACATTTCAATCAATATATCTTCGAATATTTTTTTCTGCCTCAATATCTCTCTCTTCTTTCTTGGACTCCAGTACATGTAAGTTAGAGCTTTTGATATTGCCCCACAGGTCACTGAGGTTTTCTTTCTACTTCTTCAGTCCTTCCCCCTCACCACCCTGTTTTTCAGATTGGATAATTGCCATTGACCTATTTTCAAGTTCACTGTCAGTCATTTCCAATTTACTGTTGAGCTGAATTTTTTTTCACATATTGTATTTTTTAGTTCTAGAACTTCCTTTTTTTATAGTTTCTGTTCTCCATTGAAATTTCATATCTGTATATTCATTATGATCATATTTTTCTTTATTTTTTGAGTATAGTTACGATGGCTGCTTTAAAATTCTTGCCTGATTCCAATATCTGGGTCATCTTGGAATTAGTCTCCATCAATTGATTTTTCTCTTGAGTATAATACCTATTTTCTTGTTTCTTCATAGGTCTGCTAATTTATGGTCGTATCCTGATATTACGAATGATATATTGTCAAAGCTCTGGATTCTGTTATGGCCCTTCAGAGAACAGGCAGATCATATATAGAATTCAGAGATCCTTTTCTGTAGCCGTCTCTTCCCAGACTTCCCTCTCAGCTGCTATGGTCCCCCTAAACTCTGTCCTTTATTTTTCAATCATTAAGACTGCAGGTTTCCATCAGAATTTTAGTGTCCCCTGAGGCGCTGACTGGACCCTGCCATCAAGGGAAAAGTTAAAAAATGAGAAACTCACCCCTCCCATTCCTTGCTTCCTAGTGCCAACTCCTCTCTAGTTTCTGCTTGCTTTAGGTCATTTTCCAAGGCCTTCAGATAATTTGTTACTAACTGTACAAAGTTTCTAATTGTTATGTGTGGAATAGTTGTCCTGATATGAGCTACTCCACCATTATTGGACGCAGATCCCCCCCCACCTTCAATCTAATCTGTCCTTATTCCTCCTCCTCCTCAACAATCTGTGCTCTAGCTATATTCAATTATTTGAAATTTCCACAACAGGACGTGTTCTCTCTTGTCTCTGGGCCTTTGTACGCACTCTTTCTCTGCCTTCCCCCACCCTAACCCAAATATCTCCTACTCATTCTTCAGGACTCAACATAGCTATCACCTGTTTTGGAGAACGTCATTAGTCAGCACTGATTCAAGTAACAGACATCTCCTTGTAGCAACAAGTTAAGTGAGAGAAGAGGATTTAATGTAAGAGTACAGAGGTATCCTTGGGGAACTTAAAGAAAGAGATCCAGTCAGACCTCAGATATCAACCAAAACCAGGAATTCCATTTTCCTGGGACTTCATCTCTGTGTCTCTTCTTTGCTCCTCGGAGGGGCTCCTAAGAATCCCAACGTCCCTCCTCCAGTAGTTTTGTTACTGCCTGTTTACTTCTCTCTTCCTCTCTGGGCAGTAAGTTCTTTGAAGGTGTACCTACCCCCTTACTGTCCTTCTCATCCTCAGAATGTAGCAGAGTACAGCCAGCAGAGCTCATGGGTGTAAAAAAAAGGCAGACAAGTAAATTGACCCTTAATGTACAACCCAGCAGGTGTTGAAACAGACATTTTCGAGGTGCTGTAGGAGCCAGAAGAGGAAGCGCCCATGTCTTCATCTGGATAGTCAGGAAGCCTCAGGAAAGATACCCAGTGATGCTGCTTGTCCTCTGATTGGGGGATCCTAGGGAAACATCCCAGAAAAAGCACAGGATCTCTTAAAGACCCTCCCAACCCTCTGGGGCTCTACTGAAATGAAGAGAGAACACTCAGTGTCTTTCTCCACATCGCCTGAAGGGACAAAAATATAGAGCAGAAACCTTGGTGATCTATTCCTCTCACATTTCAACCACTCGAGATTTCTTTCCGTTTCTCTTTCCCATCTGAGAGCCTTCGAATGTTTTCTTCCCTCCGCCTCGAGTGTTTTCCTGGCCCCCTGCCCTTTGACTAACCTCTAAAGAGTTTAAGGTTTTGACTTCAAGGTCACTTTCTTGAGAGGAAGGAGGCCGCTCTCTCCCCCTCAGTTAGGGGGAAACTTACTGCCACACGTCGCACAGCAGCCTGAACTTCCCCTTTCTGAACACTCACCTCATTGTCCTGCCCTGTGTGCGGGCTGCCTTCCAGCATCTGTAATCTGTGACAGCAGGGACCACGTCATCTGCTCCCTGCCTGTTCTCAGGGCTCGGCACCGAGTCCGGCACCTGGGAGTTGCTCAAAAATACTCATTGCTTCCATCGAATTTCAGTAGTTAATACAGCTTCCTCATTTGAAAGAGAAAAACTGAGGCACAGAGGTGGGGGAGTGAGTTTTCCAGCAGTTTCACAGGTGGCAGGGCCAGACCTGGCATTCAGGCGGGAGAGCTCTCTGCCCTGGGGTCCAGCCAAAATTGTCTCCTCAGATTGATTCCTTCCTTCCAGAGTGGGCGGGTGATCAATGCAGGCATTGTTTTTTGTATTATCTAGGCTTTTATTTTTTCTAAAACGTGTACAAAGGTGGAACTCTCCCAGGAATACTTTTTCCCCTCCCAGAAACATTTTTCATTCCTGTAGAAAACCCATTGCTTTTGAAGAGTGAAAAGTGGATTTTTTTTTAATGTTCCCCTCAACATTTAATTTGTAAACTTTCCAACCTAAAGAAAATTTGCACAAATTGGACAATAAACATCCATCTGTAGCTCTTTTTGAGTCACCAGTTGCTACATTTTGCACAGTGGCCTGCTTTCTCTTCCTCTCCCTGTGTGTGCATGATACTTCCTGTCTTCCATGTATATATAAACACACACACACACACACACAGTATGTATGTATATACCCTTCACGTATGCAGGTGCATGTACACTTAATTTTTGCTGAATCATTTGAGTCAGTTGTAGACATGACATTTCATCCCTTCATTTCATCACTTCAACACGTATCTTCTAAGAACAAGAGTGTTCCCCTACCCAGATGCAGCGTGATCACTGCAATCTCTTAATACCATTAGCATATATGTACATCCATATTCAAATGTCCCAGTTATCTCAATTATGTCCTTTGTAAAAGTTTTTAAAATTTAAATCCAGGATCCCATCAAGAATCATGAATCACATTTGGCAGCCACGTCTCTTTCGCCTCCTTTAATCTAGGGTCGTTTCCAGACTACTTGATCTTTCATGATATCGATGTTTTTGAAGCATCCAGCCAGTTGTTTTGCAGACTGTCTCTAATGTGGATTTATCCGACTGTTTCCTTATAGTTAGATTCAGATTAAACTTTTGCTTGTTGTTTTTCAGCAAGTGTGACATCTGCATGATGCTGTGGGTGCTTTTCCATTGCAGCATGTTCATTTCAGATGTCCTGGGCCTTGAGGACATTTACCAGATCCCCAGACCCCAAGGTCTGGGCAGTGGGGAGGCCCAGGGAGCCGGCAGGTAAAGGCCAAAGCTTCGGTCTTGGCAGAGTTCACTGCCAGTGATGGCTACGGATGGTGGGGCACGCCCGCTGGGTCCCCAAGGCCTACGTGAGAACTCCTTCCCACCAGCTGGGCTGGGTGGCCGATGGGTCACCTGCTGCTGCAGCCACTCTCTGTTGAAGCAGCTGCAAGGAGAGTAAGAAGGGGGCTGGGGGCATGGCTGTGCCAACACAGTCCCACTGGAGGGATGGGACAGCAGGGGGACAGGGGGACAGTGACAGAAGGAACCAGAAGAAAAATCAGACTGAAAAGGTGATAGATGGCTTGAACACACACACCAGAGAAGGACAGAAAAGCAAAGAGTCAGACACAGAAACAGAGGGAAACAGAGACTCAGACCCACAGGCCCACAGGAAAAGGAAACCACAAGCTGACAGGCTTCACTGACAATGTCCAAGTCCTTTTCTGAGGCCCTTGGGCTCTGGGATTTTGGAAAGGGGAGCAAGCTCATGTTTATACGGGTCCGACTCAAAGGGCACAAGGGCTTCCCCCAAGAGGCCGTGTGGGTCGCCTGCTCAGTCTGTACTTTTCCAAACACAGAACTGCTCTTTGGTGTCCCAGAAGCCAGGCCCCAGGCCAGAAGTTTCCTGCCCTAGCTCAGAATGTCCCTCCTCCTTTCATGGGGCTGTCGGCAGACAGAGAAGCCTGCTTGTGACATATCTGGGGTGAAGGGGAGGAGCAGGAGAGAGGCAGACAGAGGCAAGGACCCAGAGAAAAGAAGGGCCCTAAAAATAGCCTTCCCTCTACGAGAGGGGAGGAATCGAAAATCCCAGGAGCCACCCAGCGGGTGTGACCTTAATAACCGGCCAGGGTTTTCTCACGAGAAAAGGGACTCCGGGGCAGAGAGTGGAGACTCAGGGAGAGGCAGAGAGGCTGCTTGGCTCCCAGACTGAGCAGGGAACCCAACCAGCAGTCTTCCTGGCCGAAGCTCCTGCAGACGCTAATAGGGAGAGGCTCCTGGTAGAGGAACTCAGCGTGTTCAGAGAGGGCTTTGTGGCAACAATGTACACTGTCTGGACTTTGGCAGGAAGAGATGAAAACGGGAAGAGGGCAGTCAGGAGCCAGGACCCAGGTTTCAGGGCTCACAGCTGAGCCCAAATGAAGCTGAACCCAAATGAACCCTTTCTGCCCGCTGCCCTCACCCCAAAGAACAAACCCCAGGCCCTGCGTCTTACTGAGGAGGTGGAGGGGCGTCAAGGGGCGGGAGAGGACATCCCGGAAACTCTCCAGCCATTCGCGCTGCTCCTTCTCGCTGGGGCAGGTGAAGACGAACCTTCGCTGGGGGGTGACGATGGTGAGGCCGGCTTTCCAGCGATTCCCCCGGATGCCCTTGGGCAGGTCCTCATACACCTGGTAGCCCTGCTCATTGCGCCCAAGAAACACCTGGCCCTGCTCAAACGCGTCCTGGAAATAGAGGACACAGGTCGTCAGAGGCCACACCTGGGGTGGAGGGCCACCTGCAGGCCTGGCAGCCCTCAGCTCTGTTTTAGTAAGAGAGGTGTGTGTGTTGCGGGGGGGTGGGCTGGGGGGCTTTTCTGGGGATTTCAGCTAAGTGGGACCCAGAATTTAAAAGCTCACACCATCAAAGAAATCACACACTGCATCCATTAAAACGGTACCTCATATTAATGGAGCGCTAACTCTGCACCAGGAATTCAAGTGTAGTAATTCATACACTGACCCTCATGGCAACCTCTGAGGAAAGCAGTGTTAGGAAGCCTGTTTTCCAGAGGAGGAGACTGAGGCACAGAGCTAACTGCTCTGTCCAGAGCACAGCATGAAATGTAGCAAGGCTGAAATGTAGCAAGGCTGAAATTCCAGAGCCCTTGCCCCTAACTGCCACACTTCACTGCCTCCTGGTTAGACGCCAGCCCTGGAGACCGGAGGATGGGAAACACTTATTTAGGCACGCGGGCAGCATTTGGGACCCACATAAAGGACTTGCTGAAGGTGAGGGGAGAGAAGAGCTTCGTGCACAGGAGTGACTTAGAGACAAGCGAAGACGAGGTGTGGCCCCCGCTGTGTCTCTCCAGCCCTGTCACTTCCCCATTGTCCCCAGCTGGCACTGCCTCCACCTCAGCTTGGGGTGCGGAGCAGAGGGGCGGGCCGAGGCTCTTACCAGCGGGTTCTTGTAATAGAGCAGCCTCCGCTCCTGGGGATCCAGAGCAAACCATCTTTTCTTGAAAGGTTCTCTCTGCTGCAAAAGAGGGAAGCTTGGACCAGGGCCAGCCAGACTGGGGAGCCCAGAGGTCAGAGGGCCAGCCTGGGCCAGGCCAAGGCTGTGGTCTGACACCCCAGCCCTCCTTCCCAGGCCTTGAGGTCTGAAGGCTCTGCCCACCTCCTCACCCCCACCCGCTAGCTGGGCCATGCTGCCTTGGGGTGCTGTCTGCATGGGTGGGAAAAAGCCTTTTCCTCTTTCTCCAGCTGGGGACAAGAAGCCTCAGAATAAGGAAGCCAGGAAGTTACAAGAGGTTACTGCTCAGGGCGGCTGAGCGCTGGCCTTGGCCAAATGCAAACCTGGGCCAGGAGAAGGAAAGCCCCAGCCAGAACCACGGGGAGGGCGGTGCCAACAGGTGGTAAAGGAGGAAAAGGTGCAACCCTTTTACTAGCTTTCAAGCTGCCTGAGGCTTTCTTTACACTGATTGCCTAACACCTTTCATTGTCTTAACAACCATCCTGTCAGCATATTACACTTTTTAAAAAAAGCATCAGAATGCTGCCGTTTGGGGCGGGTTTTTTTTTAGAGAGCCCCTTTGCTTTTCCCTTTCTGTCCTTTTCTCCTCTCCCCTCCCTTCCCTGCTTCCTTCCCTCACCACACTCCCCCATGTCCCCCCCTACCCGTCTCCAGCCAGACTTCTGACTTTGAGCCTTGCCCCACCCAGCATCCAGGCTGGGTCTGAGATGTCCTGGGGCAACAGGAGCCCCAGTCTTCTGGACCCGCCACGGGAGGCACAGGGAGGCCAGGTTTCCCTTCCTTCATAGATTAGGGGGCATGCGCAGCCAGCCGCTGGGCAGGGAAGGAGGCCCATTAGTGAAGGAGGGCAGAGGCTGGGTCTGAGGGATGGGCATGCCCACGTGAGCCTCCCAGGCACAGGTGTCTTTTCTCAGGCCAATCACGAGCCCCTGTCTCACTTGGACCAACCCCAGCACAGAGCACACAAAGGTTCAAGAATGTCAAAAGCATTCCCCTGAGGAGTTCCTTTCCAGCTGTGCTTTCCCAGGAGTAGGGCCAGTTAGATGGTGTTAAGAGGATAGAAGCTGGTGGTGATGCTGAGGAAGAGGAAAGATGCCCAGTTACAGGGAGAAGCACCTGCAGTGATGCTGGACCACACTCCAGCCAGCTGGGCCCCACTTGGTCCTTCACCCCAGGAACTCACAAACATCCATTTACTTCCTCTTCCTCCCTCCTCCCTCCCCCCTGGTTCCCCATTTTCCCACTTCCCAAATTCCACTCGACTGCCTGCTGGGATAGGGGCCATGAAATCCACCTCCCCACCCCTGATCCTCGCGGAAGCAGGAGGATGTACCTTTGGACCAGTCTTTTCCATGAAGCCTTGTTTGAGGTAGTTCGTGGTGATGAGGGGCACGAGCTGGGGGGAGAGAGACACACACACTGACCCCCTGCCTCACACCCCGGGAGCCTGAGGTTCTGCACCGAACTTGGCTCCCCCAAAAGGGGAAGTTTGGGATGGAGGATGTGTGCACACGGTTCATGGGGTTATATTTGGAATGTGGTATGAATGCAATTTTATTATTTCAACAGAACCAGACGGCAGCACCCCAGATGTCTGCCGAGCTTACCAGCACAGCTGAGGCTTGGTTTACAGACTTAGTTTAAGGATTCCTCTGGCAACCCCAGGAGGAGGGCACAGGCAAGGCTCGGAGGAGACCCTCCTGGTGTCAGGGGGCATATTCTGAGGGTCTCTTGTGTGTCAGATTCTGGGTGCAAAATTCCCAACCACCCTGCGAGGTGGATATTATCACTCTCATTGCATCTATGAGGAAACTAGGTCTCAGAGAAATGGTGGGTATGATGAAGAGCTGGGATTCACACCTAGGACTGACAGACAGCAGACAGACACTAGTGGTACCCCTGCCACTACTCTATGATGCTAAATTATAAACATGCCAAGGCCCTCTGATTGGGCCCCTGGCCAAGACATGGTCACTGGCGGGGACTCTGAACCAGGGCCACCAGGAGGTGATGGCAGGGCAGGCAAGTAGAGAAAGCTTTGGACTAGGAGTCAGGAGAACTGAATTCTAGCTCCAGGTCTGACCTCAACGAGCTGTGTTACCTCGGTAAGACCTTATGCCTCTCTGGGACTGTTCCCCTCTATGGAATAAGAATACTGGATCACAGGATCTGCAGGATTCCTTCCAACTTGCCAGCCTACGCTCAGAGAAGCTTCCAGGGATTGATGCTGGTCTCCTGTGCTCCAGTGGGGGGTCACACTGGCCAGTCTAGAGCTTCGGATGACAATCCAGGCTTTGGAGAGCAGATTGGATCTCCGGAGCTCCTGGACCCAGGGCAGGGGCATAAGGGAAGTGGGGTCTAGGAAGAGGAATGGGAAGTCTGAAAGGGAGAAAGTTGTCAGCCAGAGACAAAAATACAAAGGACAGCACTCCTCTTTCCCTAAAATGCATTCTGTAGGCTTTAATTTCTTCATTTGAAGACAGGGTCCCTAACCGCTCAGAGCCAGGGCAGGGCACGTCCAGGCCTCGGGAAACAATTGGAAGAAGCAGCAAAAGCAGGTGGATGGGCTGCTACGTACTGTACCTTGGATGCATCAGGGCTGGAGGACACGTGTTGTCCCCACTGTGACAGATGAGTAAACTAGGGCTCAGAGAGGTGATGTGCCTCTCTGACTTTGGGGCATGCCCTTTTTTTTTTAATGGAGGTACTGGGAATTGAATCTAGAACCTCATGCACGCTAAGCATATGCTCTACCACTGAGCTAAACCCTCTGCCCCCATGCACTTCTTATTAGAGGACCACAACCCCACTGGGGCTCCCTGCGTTTCTGGCATCTGGATCCCTGCGCTCGAGCCAGGCCTGGGTGGTTGCCCCGAACCTCACACCATACACAGACATGGAGGAGGAGATACGGGGAGAGTAGCAGGTGGGGAGAGAACTGGGGGTGGATAAGGGGTAACAATGGTGGACGAGGGAGGCAAAAGGATGTTGAGGATGTTGGCCAAAGACCAAGTTCCTCTGCCGGGGACAGCAAAGTTGCAGAGTTAGTCCAGACAAATAAGGCCAAGCATCTGCACTTTGTCCTCCGTCCTCTCCAGTCAGCAGCCAGCAGCCCCGCGTGGTGCCTGCAGGGGCATGCCTGCACCAGTTTCGGGTGCTGACTCTGCAGACTGGGAGGGCCCTGACCCAGGCCTGCCTGGAATTGCTCCCAGAGAACTACCATCTCCGGGGCATCACTGGGCCTGGCGTGGACCCCTGCTCCAGACGCTTTGCTCCCTGCAATCCTGGAAATTAAGGAGTTTTCAAGGAGGGCCTAAGAGTTTGGGATAAGAAAGTCCCAGGATTAACATGGTTTCTCCAGCCCTATTCCTTACCAAAACCTCTTGGAGCAGTCTGAAAACAGGGACCAGAGCCCGGCAGCTCAGGGCTGGAAGAGACCCTGAAGATGACCCAGACCAACTGCTATCTTACAGATGTGCACACAGATTCTCAGATGACGGGAGCTGCAGGGGTCACACAGCAAGTGAGCAACTGAGCATCCATAAGCACCCAGGCCTCCTGGCTCGGGGCAGCATCCGCTGGCCCACACTCCACAGCTTCCTCAGCCAAGCCCGAGAGATGGAGATGGATGCCTCAGATGTCTGAGGACAATCAAAAGTGAAGTTCTCAGGTTCACCATTACTCTGTCCATGAAAGGAAGACTGTTCCTGTTAGAATTGTACTGGGGAAGATGCCACTGCCTTCCCGAGACCAGAACATGGAAGGGCAAAGTGGGTTATTGAGTTGACCTTCCTGGGACCCAGTTTCTCATCAGTGAAATGGGAATAATCGCCCTAACCTAACTGCTGGCTGCAAGGAGTTACTTGATAAAAGGGATGACAATACAAAATGGGCTCAAAAGCACTTTGTAAGCAGTACGTTAGGGACCATTCATACATTTTAGTGGGAGAAGGGGTCAGAAAGAGATGCCCAAATCCTGAACACCTTGACACCGTGGGTGGCGGTCACGCATCTGGAAGAAGAGAGCCTGGCCTGCTTTTTGGAGGCCGCCTTGCCGTGTCAAGGCCATAACCCCCCAGCCTCCCAAGGAGAAAGCTTTTGGTTTCCCTCTGAGGTCCCGAAACCCCCAGTCTCAGGGTCTTTGCTGCAAATAAACCTAGTCTGGCCTCAGAGTGTCCTCGGGGTCAGCAGACAAGGAGAGGAGGAGGTGGCCGAGAGGAGACGCGGAAGTTGGGGTCCACATTTAGCTCACCTCAGACTCTGGCGAATCAGGAAAGGCCATTTTTAGGTATTGCAGACGGGCTGCACGGAGAGCATTGAACCAGTCCACTATCTCCTGCAGAGAAAAATGCAAGGGGCAAACGGACAGCCAGTGAGACAGAGCTGGGGGTGGTGGCTGAGGCTGGTGGCAGGAAGCCAGCTGATCTCCAGGTTTGGGCCCACGCACACACTCCCAGTTCCACTCGGGGGCCTGTGGGATGACCACAGGCACCTGGGACGACAGTGCCAGAGTCCAGGGGGCTCACCTGAGCACGTGGGAAGCCACTGGCAGGGAGATCCCCAGAGCCACTGAAAGGACCAAGGTGAACCGCACAGGAGTTATACAATGGCCAAGGACAGTGCTTGGCATTTTCTGATGTGTGTGTGAATCACCTGAGGTTCTCATTAAAAGGCAGATTTGGATTCAGTGGGTTTGGGGGTGGGGCCTGAGATTCTGCAATCGTAACAAGCTTTTGGTGGTGGGATGCCGGTCCGTGGGACACACTGTGGGGGACAAGGGTCCTCAGACAGCAAAGACCAGCTTTCGGGTGGAGACAGGTGGCCCTGGGGAGGTTCATCAGCTGGGGTGCAACTTAGGCTAAGGCTGACTTGGACCTCCTGTGTCACTCCACGAGAAAGCACCCCCCGCTCAGCGCATGTCCACCACCGTCTCTCATCGGGTGGACTGTGTATCTCGCCAGCCTGGCTTCTGCTCTGCTGCCCTCCTTTTGGTCCTCCCCACAGCAGCCAGAGTGATTTCCAAATTGCAAATCTAACTGAGTCTAGCTTAGAGTTCTCTCTGCTGCCCTCAGGAAAAGTCTCAAGTTCTTTAGTGTGACCTCCTTTGCCCTCTGAGCTCCTTCCATCCAAAACTATTTGCAATTCCTCCTCCCCACCCCCATACATGCTGCTCCTTCCTCCTGGAACACTGTGTCTCACCCACCTCTCTGCCCCCTACCTCTGACACACCTTTTACCTAGAACATTCTGCTACTCCTGAGGGTGAGTTTAGAGTCGTAATAGAGTTTTGCTCCGCCCAAGCCCTGATTCTATGAGAACTGCCCCGCCCATTCTCACCCACCCACCACCCACCGCAGTTGTAGCCACATTTGCTGCTACGAGCCCACTCGCTCTTGGCCACAGTAACTGGGCCGCAGCTGGACCAGTGCAGAGGCTGGATGGCGCTCATCAGTTCTTTCTCCTGAGGATTTGAAATTGGGAAGCTGATAGGCTTGCTGCACTTAGATGTAATCTAGTGATTGAGAAATTAATTCGAAATTGGTTTCAAAGAAATGAAACATCACTTCTCTCTTTCTCTCTCTCACATACACACACACACATACCATAGTTCCTGATTCTAATCTCTCAGGAGGCCCAGCCATACTTCTGGCCCTTGAAATAAATACTCCTGTGTCCTTCTCATTTGTGTCCCCTTTAAGCTGATTCACCCAGTTCTCAAATAGAAGCTCCTTTCTCTGGAAAGCCTTTTGGACCACCCCTCCCCCTACCCCAGACTAGGCCACTTAGATGTCTCCTGTGTGTCCCCAGCAGGACCTCCACCCCATCACACAGCATTATCAGCGCCTATTTCCCCATCTGTCCCCCTCCAGAGACTCTGAGATCCTGGAGGCCTGCTCAGGGCACCGCCCCACTCACGACACGCTCCCCAGAATCTAGCACAGCACTGTGCATGTTGTAGGAAGGGGCCTTATAAGGGTTTCACAAAAGAGTGAATTCATGAATGCATCCCTGATACAGATGTGAAATCGCTCACCAGAGTCTGTCTTCTGCAACCGCCACAACCGTGAGCAAATAGCATGTACAGTGCACTTCACCGTAATGACATGCTCTCCTGTTCGTGGTTCATGGTCACTCAACCCTCACAACCCTGCTAGGAGGTGGGTGTTATCATCCATAAACTAGCAGACTTAGGAGGGGAAGGGACCTGCCCTTGTAACACGGCTGGGAGTGGCATAACCAGGGCCCCAACTTCTGACTGCAAACCCCTGGCTCTTCAGACCACACCACTGGGAGCTCAGCCCAGACTGGGGAAAGAGTATGAATCCTGCTGGGGCCGAGGGAGGGCGACCCGTGGTTCCAGCCCAGTGCTAGGGCCCCTTGGGAAGATCCAGTCCTGTATCTGGTTCCTGGCTCCTGCTGCTAAGGGCTCTCTCTCCAGCAGAGGCACATGGGGTGGGAAAATGGGTGCAGGGCTCAGGAACCATTGACTACATGACTGAGCAAATTACTTAACATGTCCATCCGTGCCTCAGTAGCACAGGGATAAACCACTTCTGGAGTTGTTCTGAGGATGAAGAAATAAGGTCTAGTGATTACCAAGAAGAGTGCCCAGCACAGAATTGATTGAAACTCACAAAATATCAGCTTCCACCTTGACCCCTCCCCACCTCCACCTGGCCTCTCTGGCCCTCTCCCAGTCCCCTGACCCTGCTCATCCTGGCCTGGCTTATTCCCTTGGACCTGCTCTTCTCTGATGGCGCTGATTTCCTGGACTTTTAAGGAGTGCTTCTCAAACTTCAGTGTGCATAAGGATCACCTGGGGATCCTGTTAAAAAGCACTTTCTAACCCAGTAGGTCCGGAGTGAGCCTGAGACTAGTTCTAACAAGCTTCCGGCTGGGGTGGTGCTAACGCTATTGGTGCCGGGCCACATGTTGAGAAGCAAGAATGCACCGCTGCCGCTGCTGGAGCTTCTATCCACTCCTCCTCTCATGCTAGGAATCTCTGGCCCTACCTGGATTTGCCGTCCGGGGGCACAGTCCCTCCTGGTAACTGGATGCCCCTTGGTGGCTGTGCACCGTCCAGACACATGCATGGTGCCCACCAGGTTCCCTTGCCTAATCTTGTTCTGCTTTCCTCATACCTCTGTTTCTGCCCAGAAAGTGACAATAGATGAAAGCCAAAGGCAGTAGCAAATCTCGGGAAGATGCGCGCAGAGGGAGTCAGGGAGCTGAGCCTGCCGGTCTGGGGATGCTCAGCTGGAGGCCGGCGTGACAACGTCGTCATCTCACCTTCCCACTTTCGTGATACACAAACAGGTTCCTGATGTGGCCCTCTCTCCAGTAGGTGATCTGCAGCCCATGGGGGTTCCCTATCTTCTCTGTCTGGAAGGTGGCATTCAAGTCCTTGATGCTGATGACAGCTTTGGGGTCTTTCCCCTAAAGAAGAAGAAGCAGATACTCAGGATGCTAACGGTCAGCAGGGTGACTCTCAGCCCCTTCGCCAGTGAGCTTTTAATGCCTTAATGCAAACAGATTCCCAATTCAGAACTGCATGGGTTTGTTTTAAAATTTTTTTCTCCTTCCAGTTTCATTGAGATATAACTGACATACAGTACTGTATACATTTTGGGGTTTGTTTGTTTGTTTGTTTGTTTGTTTGTTTGTGTGGGGGAGGTAATTAGGTTTTTTAAACTTTATTTTAAAATTTTTTTAATGGAGGTACTGAGGATTGAACTGAGGACCTTGTGCATGCTAGACATGCACTCTGCCACTGAGCTATACACGCCCCCTAGAATAATATTTTTTAGGTTGAGCCACATTGTTGCATTTATTACTAGCTTGTCCCTTTTACTGCTGAGTAATATTCCATTCTACGGATACACTACAATTTATTTATTCATTCACTTGTCGATGAACATCTGGGTACTTTCCAGGTTTTGGCTGTTACAAATAAAGCTTCTGTGAACAAGATTTGTGTACAAGTTTTTTTGTGTAGACTTTTTTTTATTCCTCTTCAGTAAATATCTAAGAGTGGAATGGCTGGGGTATGTGGCTAAGTATACATTTAACTTTATTAGAAATTGCCAAATTGTTCTTCAAGGAGGTTGTATCATTTCATGTCCCACCAGCAATATATGAGAGTTCCAGTTTCTCCACATCCTTGTCAACACTTGGTGTTGTCAGCCTTTTTAATTATAGCCATTCTGGTGGGTACATAGTGTATCTCACTGTGATTTTAATTTGCATTTCCTTGACTGCCAGAGAGACCAGGCATCTTTTCTTTTATTTATCAGGCATTTTGATTTCCTTTTCTGCAAACTCCCAATCTATTTCCTTTCCTATTTTGCCAGTAGGTTGTCTTTTTCTTCTTGATTTGTAATTTTTTTAATGTGTTCTGAGTATTAATATTTTGTTATGTTGAGATATCTTCTGAATTTCACTTTCTTCATATTTCACTTTTTTGTATTATCCAAATTTTTTACATAAAAATAAGTTACCTTTATGATTTAAAAATTTTTCACTTGGGGAAAGAATTTTAAAAAGAACAAAAGCAACTCATTGCATTTTTAGACTGCTTTAGACGGACCAGGCTTAGCTGCTCTAACAAACAGATCAACTTTCTCCAACGAAGGATGAGGAGACTGACATTCTAACTCACAACAGCTACTGGGCTTCCATGCCTGCTCCTAACTCTGCAGCAGCACTATTTCTCCCAACATTTTGTACTTGAAATACTTTCCAGTGTTTTAAATTGGAGGCTGAGAAGAAATCCGTACTCTCCTTTGAAGGGTTAGTACTCTTCATCCCTCATCATTTTTCACCTGGCCCCTGATTGCAGCCACACTGGAGAGACCCTTTGGCATTGCTCTGATCCATCCAGGAAAGATACAGGGGAAATAAACAGTAATTTCTGCATCTAGGAAATGGAATAAGGTGAAGGCTAAAGTGCTCAGAGCTTGTCCTTCTCTTAATTTCTTGGCCATTCCTTCACATTCTCTTTGCTGGAAGTTTCTCAACTTTCTGTCCTCTAAATATTGGACTATCCCAGGGCTCATAATGGTTGATAATCTCCAGAGATGGCCCTCACCAATTCCTTTCCTCCTGGTATGCACATGACATTCCACCCATAAAGAGGTGGAATCTATGTCCCCTCCCCTTGAACTGGTGATGGCTGCATGACTTGTTTTGACCAACAGACAGCAGCTCCTGGCCTAACCTTTAAGAGGTGTGGCAGCATCCCCATTTGCTTGGGGGAAGCTGGCCGCCATGCTAGTACGAAGCTTGAGCTAGGCTCCTGAATGAGGAACAGTCCCATGGAGAGAGAGAAGCCACAAGGAGGAAGCCAAAGCACCAGACACGTGAGTGAGGGCTTCCTGGGTCTTCTAGTCCAGCCCAACCACCAGGAAAACATAGCAGGCAGAGTGACTCAGTCGATTCCACATGGAGTTCAGTGACACAGCCACAGCCTGCTCAAATTCCTGACCCACAGGATCGTGAGAAATAATAAACTGATGCTTTAGGACACTGAATTTTAGGGTGGTGTGTCACCCAGCAACGAATAACAAAAATACTCAGTCCTCACACATCTTTTCTCATCCACACTCACTCCCCACCCAGGTGATTCCAGCCAGGCCTGTTGCTAAACCAGTTTACAGGCTGATGACTCCAGCTCAAAATTCTCCCCAAACCTCCAGACTCATATATTCAACGTCTTCCTCAGTCCCTACTTGGATGACTAATAAGCATCTCAAATGAAAGAGGACTCTTGATCATCTCAAATGAAAAAGGACTCTTGATCATCCCCTTAGGGAGCTAAGTCTTTGCCATCTCAGCAAATGACAAATCTATCTTTCTAGCTGAGGAAGGCAAAAATCTGGGAATCATTCTTTAAAACAAAAAAGTATTGGAGTTTCATTTTATTATTCTTATTCTTTTAGTGGAGGTAGTGGGGATTGAGCCCAGGACCTTGTGCATGCTAAGTATGCATTCTATCACTGATCTGTACCCTCCCCTCAGGGATCATTCTTGATTCCTCTGACTTTCACACTCCGTGTCCAATCCTACAGTAGATCCTATTGGCTCTACTTCCAAAATGTACACAGAAGCCGACCGCTTCGAACCATCTCCTTCACCATTATCCCGATTTAATCTGTTATTCCTCACTTGGATGACTACAGTAGCTTCCTAACCATTTTCTCTGTTTCCACTCTTGCCTTCTCCTTGCCCACTCTCACCCCACTAGCAACCAGAGTCCCTCTTTAAAAAGTTTTAGTCAACGTATATCACTTCTCTGCTCAAAACCCTCTTGCGACTTCCCAACAGCAGAGTAAAATGCAAACACCTAAATTTTTGGTAAATTATATATCCAATAAGGGACTTGTATATAGAATATATAAAGAACCATTACAACTCAATAATAAAAAGACAAATAACCTAATTAAAATATGGGGAAAGGATGTGAATAGATATTTCTACAAAGAAGAAATACAAGAAATGGCCAGTAAGCACATGAGAATACCCTCAACATCATTGCCACCAAAGAAATGCAATTCAAAATCACAGTGAGTTATTATCTCATGTCCACCAAGATGGCTGTAAACAAAAAGACAGATAATAACAAGTGTTGGTGAGGATGTGGAGAAATTAAAACCCTCATACATTGCTGGTAGGAATGTAAAATGGTAGCAATAAATGGAAATAGAAATAAAAACAAAAATAAACAAATAGGATCTCATTAAATTTAAAGGCTTTTACGCTGTAAAGGAAACCATAGACAAAATGAAAAGGCGACCTACGGAATGGGAGAAATATTTGCAAACAACACTACTGACAAGGGATAAATTTCTAAATCATGCAAACAGCTCATACAGCTTAATATAAAAAAAAATCAAACAGCCCAATTAAAAAATGGGCAGAAGACCTAAAGAGATATTTCCTCAAAGAAGACATACAGATGGCCAACAGGCACATGAAAACATGCTCAATACTGCTAATTATTAGAGAAATGCAAATCCAAACTATAATGAGGTATCACCTCACACCAGTCAGAATGGCCATCACTAAAAAGTCTACAAATGATAAATGCTGGAGAGGGTGTAGAGAAAAAAGAACCCTCCTGCACTGTTGGTGGGAATGTAAATTGGTGCAGCCATTATGGAGGACAATATGGAGGTTCCTTAAAAAACCAAAAATGGAGTAACCATATGATCCTGCAATCCCACTCCTGGGCATATATTTGGAGAAAATTCTAATTTAAAAAGACACCTGCACCCCAATGTTCATAGCAGCACTAATTACAGTAGCCAAGACATGGAAGCAACCTAAATGTCCATCAGCAGATGACTGGATAAAGAAGGTGTGGTCTACATATATATACAATGGGCTATTCTTTACTCAGCCATAAAAAAGATTGAAATAATACCATGTACAGCAACATGGATGGACTTAGAGCTATTATCATATTAAGTGAAGTTAGTCAGACAGAGAAAGACAAATATCAGATGATATCACTTACATATGGGATCTAAAAAAGTTATACAGATGAACTTATTTACAAAACAGAAATAGATTCACAGACCTATAGTTACCAAAGGGGAAAGTGGGGGAGGGGAGGCATAAATTAGGAGTTTGGGGTTAACATACACTACTATATATGAAATAGATAAACAACAAAGATCCATTGTCTAGCACAGGGAACTGTATTCAATATCTTATAAAAACCTATAATGGAAAAGAATCTGAAAAATAGCATATGTATATATATACATATGTGTGTGTATAACTCAATCACTTTGCTGTACACCTGAAACTAGTACAACATTATGAATTAACTGTACTTCCATTAAAAAATGGCTTAAAACAAAAGAAGAAAAAGTGTTGGAGAGGATGCGGAGAAATTAGAACCCTCACACTTTGCTGGTGGGAATGGAAAATGGCGCAGCTACTTCGGAAAAAATCCTCAAACTATTAGACATAGACTTACCGTATGACTCAGCAATTCCACTCCCAGGGGAATTACCCAAGAAAGATAGAAACATATATCCATATGAAAACTTGTACATGAATTGTTCATAGCAGCATTATTCATACCAGCCAGAAGTGGAAACAACCCAACTGTCCATCAACTGCTGAATGAATAAGTGAAATGTATTGTATTCATACAGTGGAATATTACTTGGCAATAAAAAGAAATGAAGTACTGATACATGCTACAACATAAATGAACCTTAAAAACATAGTGCTAAATGTTACAAAATATCACTTACAGTATGGGTCTATTTATATGAAAGATTCAGAAGAGGTAAACTCTAGACAGAAAGTAGATTAGTGGTTGCCTAGGACTGGGGCGGGGAGGGGAGGAGCTAACACATGGATTTCTTTTTGGGGTTATGGAAATATTCTAAATGTGGTGATAGTTGCACAAGTCCATGAAAATACGAAAACTATTAATTATACACTTTAAATGGGTGAATTCCATGGTATATGAATTTACATCTCACTTTAAATAGGTGAATCCAATGGTATGTGAATTTATATCTCAATAAAGCTGTTTCAAGAAAAAAAAAAAAAACCAAGTCTTACTATGGCCTACAAGGTCCTCCACTCATTGAGCCCGTCTCCCTCAACCCTTTCTTTGTTCAATCTGCACCGGGCATTCTGGCCTCCTTTGGTGCCCTATAGACCCAGCAAACATTCCCAGCTCAATCCAGGGCTGTGGTCACGGTTGGGCAGTTTGTGCACTGAACAAAAAGTCCCTGGCGGGAGGTGCAAGTGAGAACTGCCGTCCAGGCGTCTGCTTGTCTACGTGAGACCAGGGCTGCACCCTCTCAGAGGAGTCATCGTTTCTAATCAGCACTCAGGTCTGCGTGCTGACCACGGCCATGCCCAGGGCTTCTGCATGTGCTGCTCCCTCTCCTCCCACCCCTCCCCCACAGGTCCACGTAACTCCCTCCGTTTACTCAGTTCTCTCCAGGGACCTCGGAGAGGCCTCCCCTGACCCACTTGTGGTAGCACCTCTCCCGCATCCACACTCCCATGCTCTAACCCTTCACCTCCTTTTTCCTTTCTTTCTTTTTTTTTTGTAATTTTCTTTTATTGTTTTCTTTTTCTTCCAGTTTTATTGAGCTATACTTAACATATATCACTGTATAAATTTAAGGTGTACAGTATGGTGATTTGACTTACATACATCATGAAATGACTATCACGCTAAGTTTAACACATCCATCATCTCCTATAGATCCAAGATTAAAGAAATAGAAAACATTTTTTTCCTTGCGATGAGAACTCAGGATTTACTCTTTAACAACTTTCATATATAACATAGAGCAGTGTTAATCCTATATATCACGTTGTACATGATGTCTCTAGTATGTATTTATCTTATGACTGAGAGCTTGTACCTTTTGGCTGCCTTCATCCAATTCCTCTCCCCACACCCTCCGCCCTCTTTTATTTTACTTTGTAGAACCTCTTGCCACTGGATAGATTATGTGTTGAGGTCTGTTTTGGTCACCACCTGTCTCCATCTACTAGAATGAAAACTCCATGGGAACAGGAGCTTCATTTAGATCCACTGCCATTTCCCCAGGGCCTGGAAGAAAGGCTAGTCTACAGTAGGGGCTTAACAAACATTTCTCGAGTGCATGAATAAATGAAGCAACATCAAGTGGTCATCAAAGGATTAAACATGGACCAGTCTAAGCCATTCTAGGTGAACAGAGGCATGCTTTCTAGTGGGCTGGGTTGATTGTCCAGACAAGAAAAGTCGCAGAATGCAGCACCTAACTCTCAGTGGCTGATGCCATCCACATGACAAGGCACCACTGACCAAAATGCAGACGTCAGCGGGGTGAGAGCCAGCGCCTGGGGAGGGAGGGCCCCCACTGCGCGGGCCTCTTACCTCCTCCTTAGTGTAGTACTTCAGCAGGCCTTCCCTCGCCAGGAGGACAAACCTCCTTCTCAGGAACTGTGCGTTATCCCTTCCCCGTTTCCACAGGAACCCTTCTCGGTTACCTTCCACCAAGGATGAGAAAGAGTGAACACAGCTTTCAGACGAACCAGCAACTCACGCTCCCCGTACTGTAGGTCTCAAGGGTGGAATGAACCTTCCACCTGTTGCTGAAATGTCACAAATCTAGTTTAGCTATTTCAGCTGCAGGACATGAAGGGTCCCGTCTGGGGGCCAAATCTGCAATGCTGTATGATTTCCGTCGGGATCCCCCCCAGCCTTCTTCCATGGCTGTTTCCTAAGAAGACATAGGAAACCCTTGAGGAGGCTAAGCACTGAGAAAATGGAGTGATTCTGAAGGAGGCCCAACTTCACGCTGACATCAGCCTAATGAAATGCTCCAGAGTGTGGGGTTAGTGAGTGAAGTCTAGGCCCCTGCTGGTGGGTGACTCGTCTGTGCTCCTGGTAGCCGGGAGATTTGAGCACTGGCTGCCTCTGGTCCTCAAAGAGTGGTTTTGTACACTTTGCTCTCTGGGTCAATGTCACCTCAGACTCAGAGCAATTGGGCAGACACTACCACAGGTCCAGGGCCACCGATGAGGTGGCACCCTGCACAAAGGCAGGAAAGGAGGCGAAATCCAGTCCATGTACTCTCCCAAGCCTTGTGCCACACCGGGGACTACATTAGCCAGAAGCAGGGGTGTCTGTTTCTACTTGGTCTGCCTGGTGGGTGAATCTTCTTGCAATTTATACTAAGACTCTGTACAACTTTGGCCCTGCAAGGTCCCAAGACCAATGTCTTCTCAGCCACCCAGACTATAAAACCCCACTGGCCGATGTATTGCTATTTCAGAGGCAGAGGAACTCATACCTTGCCCTCTGTGGCCAGAGCAAGGGCAGCAGGTCTCTGTCGGCTGACCTAGTTCAGGCACTTTGTGTTCTAGCACGCATCAGAACAGACCCCAAAAGATGATGAAAATAACTTTACCTGGGGGTGAGATGGTTTTCCCATCAGCCATAAACTCCTGTCTCTCATACTTAGCTCGAATCCATTGTTCCTTTAAGACCCTAAAAAGAGAGACCCTTTAGTCAGTTGTGTCTCATGCATCCTCTTCCCACAGTAGCTTTCTGAGCACCTGCGGCTGAAGGGAGCATCCCAGCAGGTGCCTGACTGCCTACGCAGGCTACCCAGGGTTTCTCGCCTGGCAACCATTAACATTCAGGGCTGGGTAATTCTTTGCGGTTGGTGGAGGGGGGGAGCATCTTGTGCTTTGTAGGATGTTTAGCAGTATCTCTGGCCTCTCCCCTCTAGATGCCAGGAGCATCCCCTCCCCAGATGTGACACCCCAAAGTGTCTTCAGACATTGCCAGTGTCTCCCCAGGGAGATATATTTCTCCCAGGGGGCTGTATGCAAACCATTGTGCTATTCCAACCTCAGCCTCAGCCCTCTAGGTCAATGAGACAGGCATCAGCTCCCCTGGACCATTTCCTCTGCCACATCCCACTGCAGGTTCATGAGCTTAAGCCAGGAGGGTCCATGAACCTCTTCCTGTGGCCTGCTTGTGAGATCTGGCCATGCTGCACTGGACAGAGCAGTCTGACCACCTGGGGACCTGGTTCTACTCTACCATTTATCCACTGTGTGACCCAGAGCAAGATGCTTAACTCCTCTGAACTTGTTGGGGTTTCAACGCAAAGGGCCAGAATCATGCTGAGCACATAGTAGGTGTTTGATGTCAGCCCAACCAGATATTGCCATCCGTGACCCCTGCAGAAAATCCATGGAGCTGAGAGTGGACTTATTTCAATTGTTTAGTTCCTTCTTGCCTTTTCCAGGTAAATAAATATCCAGGGTTTATATGACCTCATCCCTCAGTCATAGGGTTGACCTAGAGCTGAGTGCCTGGCCCAGCTGGCCAACCAGAGCTCTGCCCTGGGCTGTGGGGACCAAAAGGAGCAAAACTGAGAGCGATGGGCTGGAAGCCCTCGCCAGGGTCAAGCTGGAGCCTGGATCATGGACGTGGCCTTGCATACAGCTACACGAAGGAAGCCTGGCTGAGAGAAAGAGGCAGAAAGGGGAGGTAGGAAGGGGAACCAGAGAGATTTCAAGAGACCTGATAGTGCTTGAGCCCTGGTGTTCTTCCTGAGGGTGGCTCCACCTCTGCTCTTCCTGTGGTCTGATCCCCAGAACCCAAAAAATTCCCCTTGTGCCAAAGCTGGTTGAAACTGAGTTTCTGTCACATACAATCAAGAGCCCCACTGCATGCACAATCCTTGCCCCCAGCACACAGAGGAAACCTAAGCCACAGGATCAGAGATGGGAGAGGGAATGGGGACCGAGATCCTGAAGGTGAGGAATTCTGGGGCTTTTAGAATAGAGAGTTGGAAGCCATTAGCATTCAGCCAAAAGGGGTTAAAGTGCAGGGCTGTGTTGGAATCATGACAACATGGTGTCTGTGGTGCTGGCAGCAAGCCTAGAGCTTAGCAGGTGCTCATCAAGTGCCTGCCCCTTTCCCCTCGGAGCAAAGGGCTGAGCGGCAGCAGTGAGGGCAGATGAGCCAAGCTCTCTCCAGGCACATCCCTCAGCTGGGCCAGGGACCAGCCAGTAGTCCGAAGCGGACACTGAGAGAGGGATTAAAACCAGTGTGAGGCTGTCTTGTGAGATGTTTTACATAAGTTATCTTATTTAAGCCCTAGCACCATGCTATGATGTAGGCATCACCCTCTACATTTCAGGGATGAGGATGCCATGAATCAGAGAGGTTAGCTAACTTGTCCACCTCTCACAGCTACATAGCAGTAGAGTCAGGAAACCATACAAGGTCTTCTGATTTGAAAGCTTTGTCTGCCCTGCCACTGCATGCCTCATCAGTAGCCCCTGGGTTGTTTAAGTACTGGGAAACTGCAGGACCAGGAAATCACCCACTCACAGGCAGTCGTTGGCCTGGGGAATATAGTAGAAAGCAGGGACTCTGGCTTCGTACTTGGCCTTCACACGGAGGTTCCCGTTGTGGGTCATAAACTGCAAGACAACAGCAATTTGGGGTAATGTTAGAACTTGAAAAAATGTGAAATGAAACCACAGTCTACCCAGAAGGCCGTTGTTCTCACTGGCTCCTAGGCTGAGTCAGGAGACACTCCTACTGGAGTTTGACGTGTCCCACTGAGCTGGGTATCCATGCAACAAGGTGCTGTAATAACCATGCCGCATATAGACTGAGCACTTAACAGCTCTCACACATTTGTTCATTTGATCCCCTCAACCACTGTAATCTGACCATCCCCATTTTAGAGGTGGGAACACTGAGGCTCAGAGAGGTTAGGTCACTTGGCCAAGGTGACAAGCTAGTAAGTGGAAAAGCTGGGATGTGAACACAGACTAGTCTAACTTGAACCCAGACCAGTCTAACTGCAAAGCTCATGTTCTTTCTCTGACCTGCTCCACAGATGGCCAGGACTACCAGCCACAATCCCTGCAAGTCTGCAGGAGTCAGATGCAACTGGGGGATGGGAGAAATTTGCCCCATAGACTATGTAAGTCAGACGATCACTGGGGACCTTTGGCACCCGAGAGGCCCAGAGGCAGATGTGCCAGGGGTAGCCTTGGCCAATGGTCACCACTCAGGAACAGTAGTAGCCCATCTGGGATGAGGGCACATATGGAAAAAAAATTAGGTTTTAATCCATATCCCATGGGCAGGGTGAACACTATTCTCCCCTCCCCCAGTGGCCACCGGGCTGTTGGGCCACAGGATTCAAGTGGGTTTCGGATCCCAGCAGAGCAGGGTTCACATTCCAGCTGTGCCATTTGGTCACTGACGGACACTTGGGCAATAATTGAGCTACAGGGGTTTCCCCTGTAAAGATGAAGAAAATGTATAATGGGAGCCATGAGTCACAAAGAAACAAGCTTCAGGTTTATGTCCTGCTTTCCTGGTTTCCTGTCTTTCTCCTGTACTAAAAGGCAAGCTCCATGTGGACAGGGATGGTATCTTGCTCACTGCTCTCCCCTAATACCCAGCACATGTAGGCCTTCAGTAACTTGTATGGCATGAGTAAGTAAAGCATCCAGTCCAGTGGTCTAACACGGTGCCTGGCACAGATGGGCACTCAGTAACATGAGGACAAACTCCTCATCTAGCCAGCACAGTTTAAGACTGCCTGCTCTCTGAAGGTCTGGCCAAAATGTCCAGGCTAAAGGTGTCCTTCATCTCTGAAGGGCAGGAGAGCAAAGTGGCTCATTTCCTGGCCAGGAGGACTGGAGGGGGACAAAAAAACAAGAATCAGGATACTTCTGTTCCAGTCCAGGACTTCAGCTAATGAGAAAAGTAGCTGTTAATCGACTGCTTACTTTGTACCTGCATTGATCCTGTGTTTAATCCTTACAGCAGCCCTGTGAAGGGGTAGTGCTATCCCTCTAATACAGATGTGGAAACTGAGGGTCCACAACTAGCCTTAAATAGCAAGCTCAGGGCCTCACAGCTTGTAAGTAAGCAAGTGATGGAGCTAGGATTTGAACTCAGGGCTTCTGTCTAAGGCATCTCTAACTGGCTCCTTATTGCCCCTCTCTGGACCTCAGTTTCCTTCCCAGTAGAATGGGAGCGCCCTGACCATGCCTCCACTTCAGTCCTGCTGTTCCAAGGCTCCCCACGTCAGCCCCTTGCTACCTCCACAATACTGTCGTCCCAGAAGTCAAGTCTCACAGATTTCACTCTGCTGATTTCAGGGAAGTTGCGGTGGACTCCGGAGCAATTCAGACAGATGAAGATGCCTAGCTTGTAAGAGGCCCAGTCGGGATCTGCGGGGTGAGAAGGCAAGAGCAGAGCTGGGCGGAGGGCTGGTTGAGGAAACCAAGGTTGGGCTGGGGGCGCTGGGAGAGACAGGGCTTGGCAGATAGCCTGGGGCGGTGTCCAGCTCATCCCAAGTCTTCTCTCTTGCTCTCCCAGCCTTGGGTGAACTAAGATATCAGCACGAAAGACCAGGAGAAGATCTTGGAAGGAGTCGCGGGGATGGGGGTGAGAGGCCGAGGCGCGCGCGATGTGGAAGTGACAGGACCTGGCGTAACCCTAGAGGAGAGGGCGAAGGGGGAGGGACCCGCACCTAGGCGCTTGTCGCCTGTCTGGGGAGCTGCAGGGGGGAGGGGGACCGAGTCAGGCCCCGCTGTGTCCGCAGGATCGGAGCGCTGTGGAGCAGGAACGCGGGAGGGCCCCTGGGCGTCCGGGTTGGGGGAGGGGACACTGGCCGTCAGGGAACCCTGACCTGGAGTCTGGGACCTCTGGTGTGTGAGATGTTTGTGTCCGAGGGTGTGGGAAGTGGCTAGGTCCTGAGTGAAGACGTCAAGGACTGAGGTCCGGGTGGGTAGGGTGTCTGGAGGGGGAGGTGAGCAGAATGGTCAGGGCATTCGGGGGTCCGGGATCTCGTGTTGGGATCCTGAGTGGGGAGGTCAGAGGATCTGGGTTCGGGTAAGCGCGGTACTGGACGGGGAGAGGGCGGTCCGGGGCCCGGTCCGAAGTGCTGTCATATGGGTCACGCGAGGTTCCAGCGGGGGTCCGGGACCGGCTCGGGTCCGGAGGGAGGAGAGGGGGCCGGCGGGCCAGAATCCCGCCCTGGGTCCCTGGCTGCACGCGCCGCCGCGCCCTTACCCGCCGCCCCGCAGTCGGCGCAGTACGCGTTGCCGGTGCCCGCCGCCCGCAGCAGCTCCAGCAGCCGCTTCTTGTTGCGTTCACGGTCGCCCATGGCCGGCCCGGCGGGCTCAGCAGGGCTCAGCCCCACAGCCCCCCGGCCTGCGGCCGCCCATGACCAGCGCGCTCGCGGGACAGGTAGAGTGGGACGCAGCCCCAGTGTCTCCCGCCCGCCCGCGCCGGCAGCCCCGCCCCCTGGACTGTAAGCCCCGCCCCCTGGACTTTCCGCAGGGCCCTCGGCGAAGGCCAGTTCACCTCCAACTCCGCGGACTGAACTCCTCTCTCAGGCGGACATGCGGCCGGGAGGGACCCGCGTGCCGGGCTTGGAGTCACTCACCCTGGCCGAAGATCAAATCCTGGTCCGCCAGTGGCTAGTTTCGTGACAGCGGACAGCCTAGGCAACCTTTCTGGGCCACAGTTTCCACCTCTGTCGGAGGGGAATAGGGTGTATGTCCCTTGGAAAATTAAACAGTATCTAACTTCTGTTACAGCCTTCTCCTGATCCTACATCTATTTAGAGACTTAGAAGCATTCAAATGTCACCTCCTCGGGAAGCCCTCCTTGATATCTAGCCTTGAGTAATCTCTTCAGCTTCTGGTCTTGCTAGAATGCCGACCATTGTAGGATAAAGTGATCCCTTTGGCCCCGAGCACTTTCTATCTACCTTGAATCACAGTTTTTTATGTATGTATGTTACACCTTCCCTGTCCTCAACACACACATGTTCACACTAGATAGTTTGATGTCAAAAGTTTCACTTCTGTAACCCACACAGCTCCTAGAAAAAGCACCTGCACATTTTTAGAAGTCCAATAAATAGTTGCATGGCTCTGTTGAGCAGGAAATGTGGTTTCACCAGCCAGGACACCGCTGGGCACTTTCATCTGTGAAGTTCCATCACTGTGAGATGTGGGGCGGGCTTAGGTGGCCCCATCCCTGTCCTTCCTTGACACCATCCTCCATGACCCCACAGACTTCTGGTAATGCACACATTGGGCACACTTGCCATCCCCTCTGTAGGCAAACACCCATCTGTCATATGCATAAGGCTTAATGAGCATGGATCCTAAATTTCCATCCTGATGCATTACAGCTAATCTTCTAGCTGAACTGTCAGCATCCCCAACACAAAGGCGTGCACACATGCAAACACATGGGGCAGCATGGTATAATGGGATGAATCCAGGAATTCAGGCTTTGAGTCTTGGTTCCATCTTTTACTAGCTATGTAGTCTTGGGTCCTTCACTTCTCTGAGTTTTGGACTCCTCATCTGTAAAATGAGGGTGGAGAGATCACCTAATAGGGTCATTGAGATGAGCCAGTTCGTGGAACACAAGCCATCCAAATGCTCCTGCCCCTGTGGTCTGCTCATGGGATCATCCCTTGGAATGCTGTGTCATTTCCCATCTTCCCCAGAGTGGAGGAGGTCAAGCCTACAGGCCTGGGGCGGGGGCATTACCAAGAATATCCAGCCAGGAGGGTCTTGTCTGTGGGGGGTGAGGCCAAGCCCAGGAACAGCTCCAGAGGAACCAGTGAAAGAGTCCAGAAAGGGGTCAGAGGGCATGGGGCTGTTTATCAAACAGGCCGAAAGATGATTCATTTCCGCTGCTGTAGATGAAAAAAGGGACAGAAATAAATCTCCCAGGAGAAATATGGGAAAGGCAACTAAGGCAGAGATGGGGGAAGAAGAGGGGACAGGCCAAGGACATCATCTCTCCGCTGCCAATGCCAGGGCAGAACTGGGATGGTGGGATAGGAGCACCTCTGTCCCCCTGGATGGCTCTCCTCTGCACCTTGAGCCTCAGCAACCCCTCCCTGGAGGTCCAAAAAAAAAAAAAAAGCCACCTCAAGGGAAAATATAGCAACTCCTTCATGGTGAGAAGCTAGCGATCAAGACGTTTGTTTAGTTCCCTCTTTTCCTGTCCTTATTTATGGACGTTTCTATGTAACAGAATTTCAAGGCTTAAGATGGAATTTCAGCCATCCTCAGAGGAAAAAAAGAAAAAGCACTATTATATTTTCTTGGTGATGGGTTTCTTTCCTTTTATCTTTCTTTGGGGAGAGGGTTTGGGAGCAAGGGATGACGCCAATCGGTACTAAGTATTTTACAGAGAGTTTCACGCCACTTGATCATGGAACAGCCCTCTGAGGGCAGCGTGCTATCCTCATGAAAGATAAGGGGTTGCGGTACCCAAGGTCACAGAGCCAAGCAAGGGTGAGAACAGGAGCCTACACGCAGGTCTCCTATTGCAGCAGCCGCCGCCCTCATGTCCGGAAACCTCACAGGGCAAGCCTGTTCTCCCTTGAGTCCTCCTCGCATTGCTGGATTTTTCTCCCTACTTTTTAAAAACTTGTGACAAATCTCTTTAGCATAAAATTGGCCATTTTAACCATTTTAAAGTGCACAATTAAGTGGCATTCATTACATTCACAGTATTGTGCGACCATCACCACTATCATTTCCAAGCCTTTTTCATCGCCTCAAATAAAGACTGTAGCCCGGCTGGTGGGGATTGGACACGATCAAAGTCAAGCTCATCTGTGTTCAGGAAACCAGAAGCTGCGCCTAAAGCAAGAACTCTGGGCCAAGGCTGTCTTGACCGTGGGACACCGAGCATTGGGATCCGGGCGGGCGGGCGGGAACCGAGGGGCAGAGTGGGCGGAGCCGGCCCCCCTGGTGGGCTAAGTCCATACAGCATCTGCTGGGGTGAGGGGGCAGTCGGGCCCTGGGACGGAGTGTTCTCGGTAAACAAACCTCCCGGGGTCCTCAGAGCACAAACATCCGCCCTGCTCCCGGGATCCCAGGATCCCTGCCGCTGTTGAGCTGAGCCCAGTCGCAGCAGGGCTGGAAGAGAGCCTTCGGCCGCCTTCCCAGCCCTGAACTGGGCTCAGAGTCCTCGCGGAAAAGACCAGAGCCCCTTGGAAACTAGTAATAATGTTTATTAGTAATAGAATTTTTTTAAAAAAAACCTATAATATAGGAAATTTGGAAAATACAATAAAGAAGAAAGAAAGAAAGCACCACCCCCAATTATGGCCACCGTGTATTCAGGGATTGCTGTATGTCAGGCCCCTTATAGGCATCATTCCATTTAGTCTTCAGTACAACCCTGAGGTAGAGACTGTTTATTTTATGCCCATTTTACAGATGAGACAACTGAGGCCCTGAGAGAGAATTTAAGTAAATTTGTCCAAGGTTACACAACTGAGATGTTACATACTGGAGCTGGGATTTGAACCCAAGTTCGCCTTGGGCCCTTTTTAACAAAATATTAGGTTGGAATGTATAAAGTTGACTTTTAAAAAATAGTAGTGTAATTAGGGGGAGTGGTATAGCTCAGTGGTAGAGCACATGCTTAGCATGCAGGGAAGTCCTGGGTTCAATCCCCAGTACCTTTATTGAAAAAAAAAATTAGTAATATCATGCAGTTCAATCTAATGCTTTTTAGTAGTCAGTCCTACCACTGATCTTCATTAATATTTTCAAGAATTTCCTTTTGGTCTTTTATACATCTTTTTATAATTTGGACCATACAATTTTAAATCCTTTTAAAACTTCCTTTACATTATATCTCTTATATTACTAGATGCTTCAACATCATTTTAATAGCTATGTCCATAGGATATATATATTTCCTTGTTGGACACATAGCTTGTGACCAATTTTTCGCTGTTATGCGTAATACTGTAAAGAGCATCTCTGTGTTCGAAGCCTTTTCCCTCTGTAACAGTGTATTTTCAAGCACCAAACTCTCCTGTAGTTGCTCACTGGTCTCTCTCACTCATCTAAGCTGAAGACAGGGTCAGGTTAGTGTGTCTTTTGTTGTATCCCCAGCACCTGCCTGCCGCAGAACAGAGATTCGATAAATATTTGTGGAATAAATGAAGAAAGGAGTTTGGTTTAAAATGTTTTTATAATAAACAACAAAGTGAGAGGACCTGAGATCACAAAAGTGTTTTGTTTTTGGAAGGAAAGCAAGAACAGGCAGGCATGTGTCACAGTGGAAAGTCAAGCAGTCATGCAGAAGACTCTGATGGAGTTTATCTCTTTAATCGCATATTCAATATCACTTTGTCTTCGCCAAGAACCAGTCCAGAGCCCAGAGGGACTCCCATTGCCACACGGTCAATGTGAGTGCTCATTTACTCTTTAAACATTAATGGGGCACAGACGTATGTGCCAGGCAGCGTTATGGGTACTGAGGATATAGCTATAAACAAAGCAAACCATTCTGCCTTCATGTAGCTCACCTTCAAGTCAGAGAGACAGAAAATGCTATAAAAGGAAAACACATTGAGTAAGGGGAGAGAGAGGGATGGAGTTTGCATTCTAAATAACATGCAAGCACCCAACAGAGATCCGGAGGGTTGAAAAATTCAGTTGTGAAATCCGAAGAGCCTGGATAAACACAAGACAGTTGAGTGCTTACTTTTTATATCATTACCTGGAGCACTGAGTGACAAGTCAGAGGGTTAGTCACAACGACAATTGAAGGGATTAGGGTGACATCTGTTGGAAATTTGATTTGAACGTTGGGGTGCCACTCTATTGAACTAGAGTTTTAAAATTGGGTTCAAAAGTCTAAAACTCCTATTTCCATTAGTTATATCTAAATCAATCACATAAAGGATTCTTTTATAAAGTGTCTGGGTATTTTTCCTCTTGAGTTCATTTCTTAATTACATTTCATCTCAATCTATGTAAGCAATTGTCCAATTAATACCATCTCTCCCTGTATAACATTTCCTATCTCACCAATCATTTACATAATTTCATTTTTACAACTACCTTGTAAGAGTGGTACTGTGAGCTTTATTTTGCAAAAGAGAAGACTGTTCTTGCAGAAGTAAACTGAGATACACATTCATAATCTGTTGCAGGGTTAGAGTATGAGCCCAATTCTGATTCTGGTTCTCAATTTGTGTATGCTGTTTTTATTTTGATCATTTGCCTAATTTAATTGTATGCAATACTGAAAAAAAAAAAAACTAAAAGGTAAGATAAAAGTAGGGGAAAAAAAGTCCAAAACTTATCCCAGACTAAGGACCAATTATATTTCCTCCACAAAGTAACACTGGGGAAGGGGGAGCAATCAAACAGATACGTCGTGTGCTCCCAGCCTGAATAATCTATCCAAGAATTGGCAGCCCTTTCGTGGGAGTCCTGGCTACGTTTGAGGAGGTGAGCATCTTTTAGGACTAAATAAAGTAGATCACATCACTAAGTAAACATTCAAATCTAATGCAATGCCTATCTAATTCAAACGACTTGGAGAATTAAACTTTTAAGGAAATTTTCATTGAAGTGTATCAAACATACAGAAAAGTGCCCAAATAATGAGCCCACAGTTTGATGAATTTTCATCACCTTGAATCATTTTGTCTGCTTTTGTACTTTACATCAGTATGTGGCTTCTTTCGCTCAACATTATGTTTGTGAGATTCATCCTCGTATTTGATTCATCCATTCCAATACATCCATTGCTGGGTGTAGCTGAAGTTCGTTCAACAGATACATAGACTTTTGACATTTGAGATATTTAAGTATTAGGTTTAACCGTGTGAAATCGCAGTTTTTGTAAATCAACAGCTGTCAGATATCAGCAATTTTATACATATAGTCCAACCTATTACATGTCTTTCAGCGCACGTATGTTTGCGTTCTGTTGAATAGATACCAACAGGTGGGACTGCTGTGGTCATCTTGTAGGTGTATGTTCAGCTTCTGGAGACACTGCCAAATGGTCTCCCCCGGAGAGTCTACCATCCTACCAGTACATGCTTCCATCAGCACACGTGAGAGTCCCACGTCCCTGCCGATCCACGGATCGCTCAGTATCATCTTTTCCTCCTTCACTATTTCCACATGTGTGTAATGGTATCAGTGTGGGTTTTAATTTGCATTTCCCTGGTGACTCATAAAGGTGAGCACGTTTTCATCTGCTCCATTGGTCATTTGAATAGCTTCTTGAAGTAAAATACCTATCCAAGTCTTAGGTCCATTTTTTCAGTCGGTTTGCTTGCCTTTTTCTTATTAATTTGTAGGTACTTTAAGTCCAGTCTAGATACAAGTTCTTTGTTACATGTATAGCAAATATCTTCTTTCTCTCTCGGGCTTGGGCTTGCCTTTTCACTGGTGTCTTTTAACAAAGAGACGTCCTTAAAAGAGGTCTAATTTGTCTATTTTTTTTCCTTTATGGCTAATGCTTTTCATTTCCTGTTTTAGCAATGTGCCCATCTCAAGGCCATGAAGCTGTGCAGCACAAATTTTTAATGCTCTTCCTAAACAAAATTAACCTTTGGGATGTTATATATGTAATCATTCATTAATTTTTTTTTAACAAACACGGAATCCCTATACGTGCCAGGCAATGTGCTAGACATTATAAGGGATATAATTATGGCCTGAGTCCCTCATGCACTCTGGAGGCGTCTGAAGAGGCTTGGAGAGGTGACGTCACTTGCCCCAGTTGATGTTGTTAGTTTGCCAGGACTGGACACAGTGTGAAAACACAAGACTGACTGGTTCCGGAGTTTGAATGTAGCCATTGAACTCCTTTGCCTCTAGGAGGGATGTTGGGAAACCAGGGATAGATTTTTGATATATTCTACTTGGTAGCGTCCAGATCACCTTGGGAAAACGTGGAGTTAAATAAGGAGACAAAGACACTTGGTCAAAAACAAAATCAAACAAAAAAATCTTATAGTTCAAGACCGTATGTACTATGAGTGAAATTTGAGTCAAGTGCTTAAGAAAAGGGAGAGGATGCTTCTGGCTCAGGAGACAGGGGTCTACTCAGGGCACCCTTGTTGGCCCTTAAAAGGTGAGCAGAATTCAGACCCTTTTAGGGAGAAGGAATCCTGGGGAAAGGGACCGGCAGGCACAAAGGCACAGAGCTGAGACAGCACTCTCAGTGGGTGTCAGTCCGGAAGTGATCAGCTCCATGTAACAGAACACTGATTTAAACGTGGCTTACACAACAAGGTCAGTTACTCCCCACCGAACCAAAAGTCTGCAGGTAGGTGGTTTCAGGGTTGGTCCGGCAGTTAAACAATGTCCTTAAGTCCTGTCCTTCTTGCCCTTGTCAGCGTTGCCTGTCCACGGAGATGTGGCTGCTCCTTTGAGCTCATCGTCCCAGGATCAGGGCCACAAGAAGGAAGCAGACAGGCTGCTTCCCGCTCCCCCACCTCATTGCTCCCACTCTTCCTCAGGGTGTAAAATCTTTCCCTCCGAGGCCCCAAACAGAACCACACCCATTCTTATCTTAATGGTTAGCCAAGGGAAACGGGATGACCATGACTGAAGACATGGTCACCTGCCTACAGCCAGGCTCGCCAGCACTGTGGGTGTCCAGTGCCACTGTGGGTACCTGGTGGCGAGAGGAGAGAAAGAGCTGGAAGAGAAGGGTGAGGCCCCTCCACTGGGCAGGAGTTGGACGTTCAGTCAGCACTGGGGCCAGGACAGGGAGGGTATGTGCGAAGGACAGGGAGGGGGCTAGGCTGACAAGCTAACAAAATTGGGGGTTGGGGGTGGGAGGGCGGGGGATGGGGAGAGGTATTGCAAGAGCCCAGGTGGGAGACAATGAGCCTCTGATTAAAGTGGCAAAGAAGAGGTAAAAAAGACATTTTGCAGGTAAGGCTGATAGAATTTCATGTGTTTTAAACTGCAAGATGCCACACGAGAGTGAATCATGAAATGAGTCTCAGTTTAGTGGTTCCAACTGATGAAATAAAAGTTATATTTTAAGGCAGGGCAAGAAAAAATTAAGCATAAAATTCTCTCTCTGTGTTTGTTTGGGCCTCCTCCCTCGCTCACATGCACGGTACATCCGCATTACACATTAACCAGAGCTCCTTAGAGATGGGCGTGCCTGCTCAGCTGTAAAAATCAAAATTTTTTTTCTTTCCTCTGACACTAGCAATGTAACTTCTTAAAAGAATAGTGTTCTTACCCAGCTCTGTAGGGGGTCACAGTGACTTGCTGCTCGCTTTGTGCTTTCTTGGACTCTATCCTTGGCAAACTGTATGTAAAACACCAGTATGTCATTTTAATGTACAATCCTTTGTCTCAAAAATGTATACGACTATGCCTTCAACTTCTAACAGGTGGAACAGTTCTCAGAGCTTTCTGAAAATCTGCTTCCTGGGTTATAATCCTCAGTTTGGCTCCAATAAAATTCCCTTTTTTTCTTCTCAATTTGATAGTTAATTAAATCTTCATCAACACAATTAACCCAGATATTTTTTAAAAAAATCTTTTTCCTCCTCAACATCCTATATGTCCTGTCTCTCTAACTTGACTTTGTCCTGTTTCCTTTTAAATCTCTCTGAACATTGCTTCTCCATCTTTTGGGGCATCTGAATCCTCTACCCACCCCCAATGCTGGTCCTCCCAGGTTCTCTCCTTGGCTTCCCGTGCTTTTCTCACACTACCCATCTCCCTGGCCCCACCCATGGTTTCTCACGGGATGAAGTGGCATCTCTTTACGGTGATCACCTCTGAATCTATACCCCAGCACAGTCTTCTCCCTTAGATATCTATCCATCTACTAGACATCGCCACCTGATGTCCCGTGGGTTTAAAAACCAATCAGTGTTGTTAAAAAACAAAGATAATAGGAAATGTCAAGGTGCATCCTATATAAAAACACAAGTATTTTTTAAATGATTGTTTGGTTTTGATTTACTGGGGATTGAACCTAGGACCTCATGCACACTAAGCAGGTGCTCTACCACTGAGCTGTATCCTCCCCTCAAAGCACAAGTGTTTTTTAATGAAGCTTTTGTTTCAAAGTACATCAGTGTGTCCTGGGTCATGGTCAAAAAGTCTGGAAAACACAGGAACTAGATAACAGGCTAGACATAATGCGAGCAGTGGGGGGAGCCAGGGACGTCTGCCTCTGGACAACAAAAACAGGGAAGTGACAAGCTGGTTTCTGGGGAAGAGGACGACTTTCATTTTGACCCCACTGATTTCTGATTTACAGTAAATCACATCTAGTGGTTGCTTCTTTCCTCACCACTTCTAGAATCCGGTCAAAGTAATTATGAATGAATGCGCTGAGGAATGAGGGAGTTTCCCCGTTTCCCCTTGAGGTCATTAATAATTAGCTCTGAAGAAGAGGTAATGCCTCAATAGAGGAAGTAACATTTATTGAACCCTTATTAAATGCCAGGCTCTCTGCATCCCGTTTCTAAGGAGAAATCCTCTTAGCAGGGTTTCTTAGTGGTGTGACGCAGGTACCACTATATCCATTTCACAAATGAGGAAGCTGAGGTTCAGGGAGGATGAGAAACTGTCTAAGCTTGGGCAAACAGTAAGTCACTGTTGCCTCTTGCCAGTGAACCACATCGCCTCCGAGAGCATCCATCACCAGGGCTTCTTACATCCTCCTGTGTTGCTTGTCTAGGGCTGCTGTAACAAGTTACCACAAATTGGGTGGCGTAAGACAACAGAAATTTATTCTCTCTCAGTTCTGGAGGCTGGAAGCCTGAAATCAAGGTGCAAGCTGGGTTGGTTTCTTCTGCAGGTGAATCTGTTCCATGACTGTCTCCTACCTTGTGGTGTGTGTGAGACCTGGAGTGACCTCAGGCCTTGGCTTGTAGGTGCATCATTCCAATCTCTGCCTCCAAGTTCACACACATTCAGATAGTCCTCTTCTTATAAGGACACCAGTCATATTGGATTAGCAGCCCCCAACCCAGCTCAGCATGACCTCATTTTAGTTTCAACTAATTATGTTTGCAATGACCTTATTTCCAAACAAGGTTACATTCTTTTTTTTTTCCGGAGGGATTGAACCCAGGACATTTTGTATGCTAAGCATGCGCTCTGCCACTGAGCTATACCCTCCCCTCCAAATAAGGTCACATTCTGAGGTATTGATGGAAGGACTTCAACAATCTTTTTTGATGGATGCAGTTCAACTCCTAAAACCTCATTAAGGGAAATTGTTTCCCACTGATTTGGAGGATTTTGCACAAAAAGTTGACTTTATTTCTTGTTAGATTCCCAAGTTCCCCAGAAATTGGCAAGAATCTTAAAGTGTGTGCCCTATGACTAGTAATTCCTTTCCCTGTATGTAAACTCTAGTGAAATTCACACATATGAGCACAAGGACATTCCAAGAATAATCATTGTAGCCTTGTTTGCAATAGAGTAAAACTGAAAACAACATACATAATGCGGAAAAAAATTTTGTTTCAGTCATGCAAAGAAATTCTATACAGCAATGAAATCAATAAACCAGAAAAAAAAAAACCCTAGAATTCCCACGAGTAGTTCTTACAAACACTTATGATTGGCTACGTTTCCACCTGGACAACACCTACACAGACACTGCTGCCTCATAAAAACACAAACCCCACCCCCTTTCCCTCCAAAAGCTACCTCTCTCCTGACTTCCCTGTTTCTCACACAATTAGCTAAAGTCTCCCCATTTCCCATAAAGAATCCTCTTCTTTCCATTCTCCTTAAACCTCTGCTGGGCTGCACTCCCCCTAGGCCTGCAAGCCCTTTACTTGTCCTGCCTCAAGTTCAAAGAAAGAGCCCGGAGTCAGCAACAGAGACATGAATGGTTTAATGGATAGGGGACCTTACATGCCTGAAGCAAAAGGGTTCTGGAGCAACACCTCACCATGGTGGCAGAAGTCTTCCTTGGTGGGGGGAAGAGGGGAGAGAGGTTATCAGTTATACAGTGAATTGAATCAGGTTGGCTCATCAGTTACCAGGGAAACCAGTAGAGGAACCCACCTCTCACCACCCCTTTGATTAAACTATCATAGTGGAGATGTTCTCATCCATAGATTAGAACAAACACTAGTTGGGGCTGGGGGCAGGTATGTAGGCATTTACTCATTAGGCTCTATGATTAAGAGGGAAGGTCAGCCTTGTGAGTAGGGTGCAGGGTTGAAGCAGAGACTGGTCTAGCAGGGGATGGACAGAGAGCAAGAGAACAGCCATCTTGGGTGACATGATCATGCAACCTCCCGGGTTCAATTTCCTTCTAGTTGCCTGTCCCTTGAGAAGACACACTACCGTCTCGACTCCTCTCCTTGTTCCTAGGCTCTTCACCTCCAACCCAGCCTCACACTACGACATATGGCTAATTTTCTAGAAACACACCTCAAATCTGAGTCCACAAAATTCCCAGTGGCTTCTGGCTACCTAGTGGAGCTCTTCAACTGCTCCATTCCACATTCAAGGCCCAATCAAACTTGGCGCCAGCCTCATCTCCCTCCATCCCTTCCACATGGGATACTGCTTGGACTTTCGACTACCCAGGCCCAGTGCCAAAGCCACCTCCTCCTACCTCGCCCTTCCCTTCACACTGTTTCTGTCTTGAGCTCCTGAAACACCTCGCAACTCTCCCAGTTACTCCATTACACCTGATGTTATGTGTGTCCCTGACTACGCTCCCCAACCAGGCTCTCCTCCTTGCGCCCCAGGCAGGGCCCCAGTGGGAACTCATCAACCTATATGCCGGGATAATAAACCAGGGAGGCTCCGCAAAGAAGGGATTTTGTCAACTACAGCCTAAAACCGGCCTAGGTGTTTTCTTCCCAGAGATTAGACTCAGCTGCCGTAAGGGGCAGGTTGGGACGAGACTGTTTCCCAAACGCAGCGAAATAAGCCTGCGGCGCCCCACCGCCTGGGGGCGTAGGAGCACCGGGCCAGGCGGCCCACCCACCGCCCAGAGCGAAGCAACTAGTACCTGGCCGGAACGCCGCTTCCACCCGAACCTTTCCGCTGAAAGGCCGGGCCCTTTTGGGTGAAGCACACAGGAACCGGAAGTCAGTGGCGGAAGACTGATCCGTGGGAGCCTCGCCGAAGATGAACGTCCTTGGTCTCCTCTTAGCGGGAGGTAAGGTGTCTGCGACACCAGGTGAATTTCTCGTCTTTCCTTAGTCCCTGGCTCTGGAGTATTTCCTCCCTCAGGTCCTATGTCCACATCTCCCTCTTGGAGTCCGCTCTGAGTTGGTGCTGGTCGTCGAGCCTCGCAGCGATTGTGCTTCCTTCCCTGGGTTTAGGGGTCCGCGGGCGGCTCCTGGGACTGGGCCGAGGGCGGAGGGTTCACATTCTAACGGCTGCTTGCTTACTTCTGGCTGCGTGGTTTCCCTGTGGCCGCGATGTCGGAGTGACTTTCATTGGTTTTACAGAGTTGCTCCTTACATGGTTTTTCTTTTGCTCGTAGAAATATAGTCATGGAAGAATCTTGTGAAGTGTACAGAAGATAAAAACCTTCGTAAATCTGCCACTCACTCAGATAAAACGTTTCTTATAAACGTATAAAATTTAGTTTTCATTGGTTCCACTGGGTGAGAAAGAAACTAGTGAAGATAAATATTGTTTAGGAGATCTATTAATTACAAAAAGATTTCCCTAAGGTTTAAATTTTTAAAAACGTTACGCAGTTGAAATCATTGTTTCAAATGCATGCTTCTTGATGGACATAAAATAAGATTTCTGGGTAGTAAAATGTAGGGCTTATACACAAAAATCAGAAGATATCTCCTGTGAATAGGGTCCACTAGTTCTTAAATTATGGGGAAGTCAATGTCACTTTGCAAAGGCTCTGTTTAGGCCACTACTAAAACTAAAAGGAAGTACGACGTCTCAACTTACATTTTGCTAAATTTTCCTTTTAGGGAGGTGGAGATGTTTTCCAGTTCCATTAGAGTCATCCTTATTCCAGACCTTACGTAATTCCTGCTGTCGGAAAAAAACCACTGCACCAAAGAAAATTATTCCCCATGTTGATTTTTCTGATGAAAATACAAAGGAGTCTGGAAAGGCACTTGACAAGCTCTTCTCTTCAGAACAGCAGGCTTCCATCTTGCATGTGTTGAATACAGCATCTAATAAAGAACTTGAAGCTTTCAAATTGCTTCGGGGAAGAAAGTCCATCAACATTGTAGAGCACAGAGAAAAGTTTGGGCCATTTCAGAATTTGGAGAGTTTAATGAACGTACCCTTGTTCCGGTATAAAACTACCCTTAAAGTTTGTAAGTCCATTCTTTCACCAGAGACTGGAGGGAAAAAAAAAAAGTTACCGGAAAACCAGCTCTTGAGAAAGCTCATCAAACCGGAAGTAGGAAGAGAGAGACTTAAGGTATACCCCTTTTCTTAACGCCTCTTACACTGTTTGAGAACTTGCTTTGCAAAGCATTATTCTGGCCACCAAGACAGGGTTCTTCAGGCAGCTTATAGTTTAGTTGGTGGGCTCAGAGATACACGTATAAATAGATAACCCATTATATTATATGGTTAATCTCAAAGAATGAGATGTACAGGTAGTAAGTTAGCAATTTAGAGGAGAGAACTCTGCGTTTTGCCTGTTGGGGCAAGTTTACTGGAAGAACTCAGCCTGGATCGTGGAGAGAGAACTAGGCTAGCAAGAAGAGGAAGGCATTCTAAGAAGAAAGAGCAGTTGATGTAGAGAAGTAGGTCTGTGCAAGATTTATTTAAGAGGAATGTTGAGATACCTGACTGTGTCTGAGGGCTATGTTGGGAGTAATGAGAAATGAAGATGCAAAGATGGGTTATAGCCAGGGAGTGACTTTAGAACATTATACTAGTCTTTCCAGCAGAATTTAAAGTTATTTTCTGTCTCCTCCATCTCCCTTTTAAAAAGCATTCTAAAAGCAAATCTTTTTTCAATGTTGTCTTAAGAAGTAAATATTAGAATTACTTGGCGCAGCAAACATTTAAACTTGGAGGAATGAAACTTAGGTACTGTGTAACATGTGATAAAACATTCTCTTATCCTGTAATAATAATCACAATTCTTTCTGGGCCAGTAGTTCTCAGTTTTGGGGGTATAATGGATACTCTCTGAAAATCTGATGAAAGCTATGGACCCTCTTTTCAGGAAAAAAATAATAACAACACATGTACATAGAACATTGCATATATTTTCAGAGGACTTGCAGATTTCATTAAGTTCACCCATGGACTCCTGCTGCTGTTGGTCTGGAACTTATCAATCAAATTTTACGGCAAAAACTATTTATACTCTGATTATAGTGGAGTTGTATTTTATTTAGAAGGCTAGGTTCTAAAGTCAGTTTGTGTGGAAAAAACTACACAGTAGAGTCCTTGAAAAAAAATCTGTTGCCCATTAACTACTGTGTGCAAACTGGTTCAGTAATTCTTATGTACACTAAAACTTGAGAATCATTGAGCTAAAGAAAAGAACCGAAAGAAGGCCTGCCTGTATTTTGTAGATGTGTGGGCATCCTAACTATTCTGCCTTTAATGGATAATTATACATACCTTAGCAGTGAATGAAGATGGGTATAGAATTATAAATGTTCCTGCTTATCTGCTTCCCTACCTATAGAGCATATTATTTGCCCATATAACTGAGTCATGTGGGAGTGATGTTATGTACCATATACCAGCCCAGACTTGACACAGAGCTAAAGCCACATATCCAATTATCTATTACCTATCTCCCCTTAGAAGCTGTGTAGGCAACCTGAAGTCAGTACCTTAAAAAATAATTTGTCTCCCTTGACTTCCCAAGATGATCTGCTTGCTGTCATTATCTTGATTAATGACGCCATACAGTCACTGAAGTAAAACTGGAATTTTCCTGGGCTCCTCCTTTATCCCTGTTTCTTGCCTTTCTCACCATCAGTGACTTAGATTCTTCATACTTTGTCAAATGACAGATACCTAACACAAATCTCTACCCTAAGCCTAGCTTCCTCAGGCCCCTCTGCCACAGAGCTGTCTGTGATCTTTCTGAAATGTAAATCTCAGGTATGCCAGAATGTTACATGCTTCGGTGGCTTCCAGCAGCTCTCATGATAAAGCAAGATATGTTTTGCAGAAAACTGCACACCCTTCTGCCCTTTTCCCACTTGCACATTCTTTATTCCACTGCCTGGGAGGTGTCAGCCTATATCTGCAGACATCTGGGTGAAATACCTCCCCGTGTACCATTTTACTGATTGTCTTAGTCCTCCAGTAAGTCTTCCTGACCATTTCTCCTCTCTACAGTGTAACTGTTGTATGGTGGCATTTCTTATAAAGTATGGTTATGTCCCTTGTTTCCCAGTGTCTCGCACCTTCCCCAGCAACATTTGAATATTTGAATGCCTAGTTTGAGCTACCTGTTGAGAGCAAGTAGAAATTCTTTGCCTTTAAACTGACTGCTACTGTTTACCTTTTAATAATAATTACTCCTATATTTAACAATTCTCAGTTCATACACTGTAAATATAGTTCTGTTACATACACTAATTGGGATTTCTGAGTTTGTAGCTTAAATTTTGTGTCTGTTAAAATGTTTACGCTTGTAATTAAACCAGCCTTTTTTGTTTTAGGCAGTTAATAGTATCGTATCCATTGTTTCTGGTACTCGGAGAATTGCCTGGGCTCACCTTGATCGGAAATTGGCAGTGCTGGACTGGCAGCAAAATGAATGTTGCCGATTGATGAAAGGAACATACCCATCATCTGTCTATTTAGAAGAGGTAAGGCAGTTGCACCTCCAAATTCCTACCTGCTAGAACTCCTTGTGTAATCTTCTAGACCTAAAAGGAATGTAAAAGAATGGTAAGGGTCGATTTTCTTCTGATAATTATGAGTCACCCATTCCTATTATGTTTTCCATCACTTCTATGATTTTTTAAAAAATTGAATCTTCATTTATTTCAAGAAATGCCTTATGAATCAAAGGCAGATAGTGAGAGACTCAGTGGTATATTATTCTGAATGTTAAGAAACTTCATCAATGAATTCAGTAAAGTTGCAGGATACAAAATTAACATACAGAAATCTGTTGCATTTCTATACACTAACAACAGAATATTAGAAAGAGAAATTAAAGAAACAATCCCATTTACCATCACATCAAAAAGAATAAAGTACCTAGGAATAAATCTACCTAAGGAGGCCAAAGACCTGTACTCCAAACAGTATAAGATGCTGATGAAATAAATTGAAGATGACACAGATAGATGGAAAGATGTACTGTGTTCTTGGATTGGAAGAATCAGTGTTGTTAAAATGACCATACCACCCCAGGCAATCTCTATCAAATGACAAATGGCATTTTCCCACAGAACTTAAACAAAAAAATGTTAAAATTTGTATAGAAACACAAAAGACCCCAAATAGCCAAAACAATCTTGAGAAAGAAGAACAGAGCTGGAAGAATCACGCTCCCTGACTTCAGACTATACTGCAAAGCTACAGTAATCAAAACACCACAGTACTGGTATAGAAACAGACACACAGATCAGTGGAACAGGATACAGAGCCCAGAAATTAACACACACACACTTATGGTCAATAATCTATGACAAAGGAGGCAAGAATATATAAGAGAGGAGTCTCTTCAGTAAGTGGTGCTGTGAAAACTGGACAGCTACATGTGAAAAAATGAAATTAGAGTATTCTCTAAAACCATATACAAAAATAAACTCAAAGTGGATTAAAGACCTAAATGTTAAGACCAGATACTATAAAACTCTTAGAGGAAAACAGGCAGAACACTCTGACATAAATCAGAGCAATATTTTTTGGGATCTGTCTCCTAGAGTAACGGAAACAAAAGCAAAAATAAACCAATGGGACCTAATTAAACTTAAAGCTTTTGTACATCAGAGGAAACAAAATGAAAAGACAACTTATGGACTGGGAGAAAATGTTTTCAAATGATGCAACTGACAAGAGATTAATTTCCAAAATATACAAAGAGCTCATACAGCTCAATATCAAAAAACAAACCACCCAGTAAAAATAATGGGCAGAAGACCTAAATAGATATTTCTCCCCAGAAGGAATACAGAAAGTCTACAAATAGTGAATGCTAGAGAGAGTGGAGAAAAGGGAACCCTCCTACATTGTTGGTATGAATGTAATTTGGTGCAGTCACTGTGGAGAACATTATGTAAGTTCCTTTAAAGCTAAAAGAAAAAACAAGGTCCTACAGTGTAACACAGGGAACTATATTCAATATCTTGTAGTAACCTATAATGGAAAAGAATCTGAAAACATTTATGTATATATGTATAACTGAATCACTTTGCTATACACCTTAAACATTGAAAATCAACTATACTTCAACTAAAAAATAAAAATTAAAAAAGGAAATTTTCATTATTTATGAAGCTCATTTTTCAGAACGCTATCACAGATTGTCTCATTTAATGTTCAGAACCTCGGGAGATGCACAGTAATTATCACCCTGATGAAATCTGTGAAACCTGGTTCAGTCAGGCATCTGATGTGATCAGTCAGTTGCAAAGGTGATTGATTCTAGCCTAGTTATTCACACCCTATGCTCTACCCTAGAAATTTTCAAAAGGTTAAGGAAACGGTTTTAAGTTGTCTAATCTTAAGGCCAATATAGATTTTAGAAATTATGTACAGATGAAGAAACTAGTAATTAGGATTAACTGACTTGTCTTAGCTCAGCTTGCTCCTGTTAGAACCACGACCAGAACTTGGCTGTCCTGACACCTCCATAAAATGCTCTTTCAGTTACTTCAAAATTGTCAAAAGCAATATAATGTAAGTTATATAGTTCTATTTTAAAAACGGAAGTGGGACAGAGGTGGGGGCCAAACATTAAAACTTAATGAATATTTCTGCTCACTTATTTTATCTTTTTTTTGTTTTTGTTTTTGTCAAGATTTCTTCAGTCATTTCAAAGATGCCCAAAGCTGACTTCTATGTTCTGGAAAAAACAGGGCCTTCAATTCAGAACTCATCTCTGTTTCCTGTACTGTTACATTTTCATATCGTGGAAGCCATGCTGTATGCCTTATTAAATAAGACTTTTGCCCAGGATGGCCAACATCAGGTGCTAAGCATGAATCGAAATGCTGTGGGGAAGCACTTTGAACTGATGATTGGTGACACACGGACTAGTGGAAAAGAAATAGTGAAGCAGCTTCTCTCAGAGTCTGTCCTGAAAGAAGAGCCGCGGGTGTTCTTCCCACCAGATAAGATAGTCCGCTACAGACAGCTGTTCTCATCTACTGAACAGTACAGAGCAGAAGAGTTATATGATTCATTATTACAAGCTGTTGCCTTCTATGAATTAGCAGTTTTTAACACTGAATCTTGAAATCTGAGGTTAGTATGTTACGTGCTCTAATGTTGTATTAATTTATATAGTAGCGCTAAAGTTGTGAAACCAACTGTTTGGAACATCCATGTTAATGGAGTTAACGCGTTTGAGTGTTTTTAGATGTTTAATGTCAGACTTTTGGCTACTGAATGATTTACACAATAATAAACCAAGGCTAAATCAGTAAATAATGAGATTTTGTACCTTTTAGGTTTAAGTGTTAAAAAATAAGATGCCCTCTAAACAGCCAAAACAAGAAACAAAGTTACCTTCTTTCAAAAGCAAATACCATCTGTACTAAAGGATTTGCATTATTATATTGTTAAAATAGGGAATAACGAGCTTTCTGGATGGTGCTCATCGCGGGAGTAAAGCTAAATATAATAGATAACACAACTTGCGGAATCCTCTTCTTACTGTGTGAGTACAATGTGGTTTGATGCACTGCCTCCAAAAGGCAGTTTTCATTGGCTCGGTCTATTAAACCTAGAACAAACAGGCTTTGTCTAACAGGCTCATTTTTAAACTTTGAAATATTTTACTTAACAGACCATCTTTTGAGGAAAGTAGTACTTAGTATTTTCCCCCCACACCTCTCCCTTTTCCATTATAGTTGCCTTAGGTCAGGCCCTCATTATATTTAACCTATAATGAACCCAAGTCTCTGATGTCAAAGCATTGTCTTTTCTTTCCTTTAATCGAAAAGTGAAATACACTTGTTGGGAAAAAACCCACATAATCAGAAATATTTAAAATACGTGGAAGCCCTCCCTTCTCGCACCTCCAGCTCCTTTAGTGAGTCTGACATGCACTGTAGACTTGTGGCCATGCACGTGTAAACCTCTACATATGTGACTGTATACATACGCATCTCTGCCCTGGAAATGCAGACCCCCCAAACTTCACTTCTGGAATCATCCTCTTTCCTCCAGACCACCTCTTTTGCCACTGTTGTACACCGGTAAAGTTTCACCAGCTACCCAGTTGTTCCTGTCAGATGTGTGGCATTCTACCTCGCACATGTTTCTGGAAATAACTAGTGAAAATGTATCTGAGTTAGACATTCATAGGATAAGATGCTAAGTACTGAAAAGTCATCAAAATTAGTTACTTTTATCACAAAAGTAAATCGTAAGTCTTACAGGAACTCATCACCTTTAAGAACAGAGAAAAAATGTTTTTCCCAAAATTAGCTAAACCTTAAAAAAAGATATTAAACGTGTCCCTATTAGGGAGGAAAATATCCTTATTATTTTCTCGACTTTTGATCAAATTAACAGGTAACTGATCTACAGGTAGTGAACGCTTGTATTCAGTAGAAAAAAATAAAACCATACACTTAAAAAAAAAATGCCTTCCAAAAAAAAAAAAAAAAGACTTCCATCTTATTCTCTCTTTTCTGCAGGGACGAAACCTGTAAGATATAGCCTATATCCAAGCCTATACAATATCCATGTTTACCCAGATGATTACACCTGGAACTCCCATTTAAATATCACAGTCTTTTAGCTTTAGCCTTTAATTGAATCAATACACTATCAATACAAGAAAGGTTGAACAAATAAGTGGTAAAAAATTTTGTGAATAGGTATACATTTGTATTATTCAACTACAAAATTAGGATCCTTAGCTTTTAAGGTGAGAATATAATTTACTAGATAATATAATTGAATATTAAGCTAATATATAATTTAAACCCTTGAAATAGGAACCTATTTTTAAAGATACCTGATTATCTGATTGTAAAAATTTTAAGTACAATGTGGTTTTTTAAAATCTTGTAATTAAAAATATATACTTTCTCCAAAAATATAACCTTAACTGGAAATGGCTATCATGTAGAAATCCTACAGTAGAATCATTCTTTGTTATAGTTTTAATGAATAGCAGTTTGTCCAAAATATTTATATTAACATCATTAATCTTTATGAAATAAAACATCAATGGTATAAAAATACAAGAAAAATATACAAGACAAATAAGGAGTTGTCAAAATATACAAGATATCACATTTGTATGGTTGCTAAAAAACATTTATGAAAACTACAATTCATAATCTTGATTTCACCTTGTCAGCATTCAGTGATTCACATGGTAAAATACACTGGATGAGTAAACTCAAATTTATCAGAAGATCTTACTTTTTGAAAAATGATGTGTAATTTCTTCCCTAGGAAGTTTACTTACGTATTATATATGCTATTTTGTATTTCTGATTGTGTAAACTTATTTTTTAAAAGATTATCACCTAGGTGATTCACATTCACAACTTGACAGAGGGCTGACACTTGGTTGGAGAGAGATGGATTAAGAATAACAGGAAAGGGGAAAATTATGGATTAGTTTAACATTGAAACACCTTTAGAAATATCTTAGTGAACTCTACCTTCTAGAAACAGCTCACACAAGTTAAAAAAAAAATACTCCAACAAAGCTAAATCAGATAATACAAAAAATTCAGGAAAAAAATACTACCACAATCATAAATACAATTTGTAACTCAATTTTTTTCACTTAAAATATTTACACACTAATAAAAAATATACAAATAGTCTGTTTTAAATGTACAGTAAGAGAAATAAACTCTGCCATGAAAATCAATATAAAAAGGTGTCTTAAGGACCACACAACAATCTGTACAAGGCATTGTTAAAGTAGAATATTAAGGGAAGCCAGCTGCCAAAGTGTTCATAGTCTCTTTTGAAATGTTAAGGTGAATTCCTTCAAGATAGTGCAGAAACCTGTCAAAATTACAAGGAAAAATACAATTTAATATTAATAGTTCCATGAGATGAGAATATTTATCAGTCTTGAAACAGCTAACTAAAATGTTCTTTTTATAGAAACTTTACCTTCTTTTACTTTTTCCTTGTTCTTTTAGCTTCTCAGTCCTACAAATGTTTCGGAGAGTTGGCAAGTATTCAATGATACTAGCTTGTCTATTACCCAGGTTCAGAAGAGATCGGCTAGAAAATACACTTTTAATGACTGCTGTCCTCTTCCAAGCACTGCTGTAAATGAAAAGTAATGCATTATCTTTTGATTTTTAATGCCCAATAAAAATGTAACAATCCCATAAACAACCAGCTTCTGGTCTAGACTAGATTAACTGTATTCCAGAGTAACTTCCTGTATCATTTTCAACACATCAGTCACTACCCTACTGAAAAGACCTTAATAGCTACCTGCTATATGCACAGCAAATCCAAACCCTGTTATTCAGGAGTCTCCCAAATCTAGTCCCGCCCCCAACAGTGTCTCATTATTTTCTCTTCCAGCAATCAGGCTGGCCTCCTTAACTGTCTCATTAGAAACTACATTATTAATATTAAGGGCTTAGCATGATCAATAATGCCCAGCATTTCAAAATTAGTAAGAAGAAATTAATAATTTCCCCTTTACCATTTATTATTAAAAAATAAAAAGCAAAAAGAAGTAAGACTTACTCTAAATTAGCAGCTGACTGACTAAAGTGTACATTGTTGCGCTTTTGTGAAACATAAAAAGTAAGCTCTTTTGTTGGATCTCTTCCTAATTTCTTGCAAGAATTCAGAGAGGTTTCCAATGCTTTTGAAATAGTAGAAGAACATTTAGTAAAGCTGAGAGCTTCTAGAGCTGCCTTTAATTCTCCAGAGCTTCGAGAAGTCCATCCATCACTGCTCTCGAGACTAAACTCATCACAAAGTCCACTTTTAACTTTTCCATCTGTCCAACCAAAATCATTTTTACCAAATTCCTTCTGTTCCCTTACATCAGTTAAAAGGGCATCTAAGAAGGACATGTTGTCCATGAACTCAGTGAGAGAATTTAAACACTGTGAAACAAGGCCAGAACTTATTTTTTCTGCTGGTGTTTTAGGAGGATGAGGTATAGATTCAGTATTTGACTGTAGACATCTGTTCAGTTTCTTTGTCTCTGGAATGCTTTCTTTGTCTCTGGCTTTGCTTTCTTCTGAATTTGAAGGAGATACAGAGGAAAGGCTAATAAGTTCATCAGAAAAGTCCAATTTGGTGTCAAATAAGTCACTGTCATCTAGAGTTACTATCTTTTTCTTACGTTTCTTTTTTTGTGACTTTTTCAATGGCTTCTCTCCTTCAGAATGTTTCCTAGCAAGACATTTCATATTTTTTGTTGCTGCACTGGTGTCCACACTTACTGATGAACCACAAAAGTTTTCGGTTTCTGGAATGATATCAACAGGTAATGGCAGAATAAACTCAAGATTACTATATAAGAAATCTACATTCTGCACGTGGAATTCTTTAAGAAGCTGGATGAGCTTATTCCATTCTTCCTCTGTTCTGATTTTGTGCTGAAAAACAATTTTGAGTAAAAAAATATTATAACAGCATATAGTCTGAACATTTTTCTACCTATATAAATATAATGTCATTTCTACCTATCTTCAAAGTAATGAGCCCTTACCCGTCATAATTTTATTGATGTACACTTCCGTAATACATCAAAAAATAGATTTAGATTGTTAATTTGAAGAATTAAATTCTCTAATACTTGGTTATACCCTAATTCAATAATTAGAAGCTCATATGTTTAAAAACTACTGTTCTGGTGGGGAGGGTATAGCTCCGTGGTAGAGTGCATGCTTAGCATGCAGGAGGTCCTGGGTTCAATCACCAGTACCTCCATTAAAAATAAAAAAATAAAAAAATTACAACAATAACTACTTGTCAGAAATAGTCTTTTTTTAATCTGAAATATTTCTAAGTTCTATTCTAAATCTGCTAATGCACATATAGAGCAATGCCTATGCACCATTTGTCAAAGTGGTATAATGTGCTGAAATCAGAAATCTTAAGTCTAAAAATTACTAATAAATTTAAGTTAATCTTATGATTCAAAAGACAGAAGTTAGTGTTGAGAAAATGAAAAAGAAACATAAATTTAACACTTCAAACTAGACACTGAAAATACCTTCAAAAATGAAAATAAGTCTTCAGATGGTGAAAAAATGTTCTTAAGGCCAAACATGGTCTCAGCACAGCCAGTGTCACATTTGGGAAGGTCTGTTGGATTCCTTTTAGTATTTTTAGGGTTATTTTTGGAATCAGGGTCATCTTCAGAGCAAACAAACTGTACATGTCTGCTATTTCCTCCTACAAAATTAAGAAAAGGAAATCTTAGCTACCCATATTTTTAAACAAATTGTAGCAAACAGTTATTTAAAATCCAAGATCCTTTGGCATCTTTTGGATCTAACTCCCATTTTGTTACTCTATATATGTATCTAATTCATAAAGTATAATACAAACATTATTTCCACATAGGTTTTAAATGAGGGTGGGACATGAGGTAGGCTTACAACACAATCCAATAGAAAAAAGTGCAAGGATGAACAGGCAAGTCCCAGAAGAAACACAAGTATCTAACAAACTTATAAAAAGATATGTAATTTCACCAGTAATCATGGAAATCAAAATAAGATACTATTCATTTTTCACCTTTTAAACTGGCAAAATTAAAATAATTGATAACCTGCTTTTGCCAGAGGTACAAGTAAAGGAACCTCAAACTCTTCATGGGCCCACCAGACAGCCTCTGCTCTCCACGGCTCACAGGCTGTGCCCACTGTGTGAGGGCTCAGACCCCACGACAAAGCCAGGGCGAAGTGCAGGAGGGGACTGGCAGGGACAGTTGGGTAGAGCAGGGCGGGCAGTCCCTCTGCCTCAGTGGGAGCTTGCAGCGGGTGGGGGAAGGAGAGCAACAAAGCTAGCAAAATGTCAAAAAACAAAAACAAAAAAACAAAATCTCTTCGTGGGAGCAATTATCTTTGGAGGGCAACCTAGCAACACTTACCAAAATAAAAAATGTACATAGCCTTTGGCCCAGCAATCATACTTCTAGAATTCTCTTTGACAAGTACTCACAGATATGCTTAAGGATAATGTATAAAGATACTCACTGCATACTTTAATGACAAACTGAAGAAGGCTTAAATGTCCCCTAATAATTAATGTTACATTCACTTTCTATTATGGAATAGCATGCAGCTATGAAAAAGAGGACTAGAACTGTATATATTGAGAATAAATTGTCAAGTTTAAAAAAAGCAAATTGTTTACTAAATATAGTATTGGTTAATTTTTCTAAATAAGTAGGTAGCAATATTTGTATATGCATAGATAAAGGTCTAACAGTAGCTACCTTTAAGAACTGGGAAAGAGCTTTTACTTTTTACTTTATATACTTTTGTACTGTTTGAATTTCCAGTGTGTGTGTCTGATTTTTAAGGAATAAAATGCATTTAAGATCTTCAAAAAAAAGAAATAATGCCATACTTAGTTTCTGTCTTCTAAAAGTCCTTGGTATAGCATTTTATATCCAGTAATATGGTGATAGTTACTAACAATTTGTTTATAACAGGATATTTTCCATGTCTTATTTATCATGTTTACTTCTAAGAAACAGTTAAAACTACCAACTTAAACTGAATTAAATACTTTGAAAACTTGGAAAGAGAATAAAATATTAAAATTTTATTTTATTTAATCAAATCAGAAAACCATTAAGGGATTAATATTACAGAACTTCACCTTTTTAAAATTTAAATATTTGTGTATTTCCCAGAGCAGGATCTGTAACTATAGAACTGGCTATGGAGCAAGGAAACCACAAACTATGAACTTCTTCAGGGAAGGAACCATGTCTTACTCATATAAACACGGGACCTGGCATGGAGAAAGTCCTCAGCAAATGTCTGTGATTCAATTAGGTCACGATGACTGAAGACTGATAAGAAATAAAGCATTTCTGAAATAAAGTTCTTAGGAACAACAGAATTATAGACTATTAAAGAAGCTAAAAGGGAACTTATAGTAATGGATAAATGACATATGGAAAAAATCACTAACATGTTTTAATAAGTGGAAAAGGAAGTTGCTAAATAATATAATTCTATTTGTTTATAAGAAACCGTTTATAAATGTATAACCATTTGTTCCAGTTCAATTTAAATGTATTTACCCACATTTAATGCTTACAAAACTTTTCATCAACAAAATTGATGTATGTATGTTTATTTTAAGATTAACATGATATCTCGATGCTCAAGATTTGTATAATCTTTAAAATATTTTGGTACAATATATATTGTATATAGGGTCCCATTACAGAAATTTCTTTTGTAAGAAATCAACTTACGACAAAAGGATAATGGCCGTTCTTCTAAAAATCCACCTCCACTTCTAATCCAGAATTGTAAGTAAAGGATACTTTTCCTGATATCACAAGTATTTGCAGTTAACAACGTTACAAAATCTTTTACATCAGTTCTAAAATTTTCAGTCAAGCAGATCATCTGTAGGTAGCTGGCAACATTTAGCTGAGAGAGAGGGAGAAAGAAAAGAAACATGGTCAATTGCAGAGTTAACAGAAATACATCAATAACATATCAAAAAGTAAGCCAGATTTTGCTAAAATTCACAATATCTTAAGCTTTTATTGAGAATGACTTGATCTAGAAAATATAAAGGAATATGCTACCAAATTAAAAGCTTTTACATATACTTATTTTATTAATTGTACGTAACCTAAGACAACAAGGGAAATTTTATGGGAGATTCTCCAACCTGAACCCTGGAGGCAACTTTACTAAACCTTAAGAAAATCCCTTAGGATTAAGTAATAGTATAACCTGATGGAATATTTTTACAGCCCTTAAGATTAGAAATATGAATACTATAGAAGTACTGAAAAATACTTATTATATAATTTTTAAAAACCAGAGCTAGAAAATTATATCAGTGCATGCATAAAAGAATAAATGTATATAAACAAGAAACAAGAAAAAATTAAAAAACATGTTATTCATTAGGGAATGAACCAAGTACATTTTTTCATTTTATTTAGTGTTCAATTAATATTGATTTTTTTGTAAAATAAACAAAATATGTATTATTCCCACTGTTGTTTATAAAAAGCTTTTTATCTTGAAAAGGTAAAAGAAATAAAACTGTACTTAGATTTCACAGATTTTACAAGACCGCTAGCATTTTTACATTACAGTAAACAAGACAATTAAAAAAATTCTCCCAGGGTTGGGGAGGGTATAACTCAGTGACAGAGTGTGTGTTTAGCATGTACGAGGTCTTGGGTTCAATCCCTACTATACCTCCATTTTAATAAATAAGTAAACCAGTAAATAAATAAACCTAACCCCCCAATAAATAAATAAATTTAAAAAATTTGCCCTTATGATATATCTCTGACTTTACAATATATACACATTATTCTCGCATACACCTGGGACTTCTGCTTTCAGTAAAAAGGAGTAATTACTATCAGACAAACCCTGCCATCAGTAGTAACTATAAATTCTATAATCAACTACAAAAAAGTCTAAAAAGCCAATTACAATGGTTTGAATGGACAAGAGAGTAACCAAAGGAAGAATAAAACTGAAGGGAAATAAACACTCAGACAAATGAAATGGCCCTTGGTGAATTCCACACCCTCCTACCCACTCCTCTACCTTTTAAAATTGATTTTTGACTGAATTCAGTCTGCAGCAATGGTGGTTAAAACTCAACAGAAACTCACAGTGTTACTGGCTTGAACCAGAGGACAGAGTTTGGGATGACTGCAGCAGCTGAAAGGTTGGAAAGTGAGAGGGGAGGTGCATGAAAGTAGAGAATCAGGAATTCTGGCTATAAAAGAGAATGCAAATCACTGGTTGATGCTTCAGTTTAATGGGCATGGGCTTGTCTCAGAGCAGCCAGGCTAAAACTAAAAACTGAATAAAAACTTTAGCTGCTATATACTACAGGAGAACACTTGTTCAGAAGAATATAACAGAATCCACAAAGAACAGGATAAAATCTAAAACTACTAGACATACAAAGAAATAGGAAAAGTAACCAATACCTTTAGACGCAATCAATAGAGACCGATCACAAGATGACAAAGATGTTGGAACTAGCAACAAAGAGTTTTAAAACTGCTAATAAAACTATGTTTATGGAAAACATGCTCATAATGAATAAACAAATAGGAAAGAAACTTGCAGAAAAAAAGAAACTATAAAAAAAGAAGCAAATAGATATTGAAAAACTAAAAACCATAATATGAGAATAAAAATTCCACTGGATGGGCTTATAGAAGATAGGAGATGACAGGAAAAAAGTGTCAGTAAACCTAAAGATAAATCAATATAAATGACCAAATCAGAAGTAGAAACAGAAAAGAGGCGGTGGGCAGCAGTGGTGAGGGGGGCAACAGCACACCTCAGTGACATGTGGGACAATGTAAAATGTCTAACCTACTTGTATTTAAATCCCCAGAAGGGAAAAAGAGAAGATGAACATAAAATAAATTTGAAAAAATAACCCTACAAATTTCCCTAACTAGAGGAATGAGATATAATTGAGGATTGTAGATATATAAGACCACAAGCAGGAAAAATATGAAGAAAAATAATCCCTAGGCTCGTCACAGGCAAGTTGCTGAAAACTAAAGAGAGTACCTTGAAGGTATCCAGAAGAAAATGATATATTGCATGTGAGACAAAAAAAAAACCAAAAAAACAAAAAAAACACAGGACTGCTGACATAACAAAAACAATAGTGACCAAAAAAACACTTCTAGGTTGAAGAAAAATATCCATTGAGAATGAACTGAAAATAAAGACATTTTTAGATAAAAGAAATCTAATAAAATCCATTGCCAGCAGACCTGCTCTATAAGAATTGTTGAAGTTCTTCAGGCTGAAGAGAAACAAAACCAAAGAAAAACCTGGATCTTCATAAAGAAATAAAGAACATAAAAATTATAAGTATATAAGTGAACATAAAAGTTGACTTTTTACCCTCTTAATTTCTTTAAAACATATATGACTGGCTAAAGCAAAAATAAATAAAGCACTATATCAGGGAGTTTATAATGTGTATAAACATAAAACATTTGAAAACTAAAGCATAAAAGATAGAGGGATGGTAAATAGACATATTTTTTATAAAGTTCTTAGATTATCTGTAAATTATTATAATATTAATGCTAAATACACTATGAAAATCTAAGAATGCATATTTTCTCCTTTATTTTCTTTCTTTTTCCCTTTTTTTTTCCTTAACACAGGAACCAGGGATTGAAGCCAGGACCTCATGTACACCAAGCACGCACTCTACCACTGAGCTATACCCCCACCCCTAAGAATGCATATTTTAATGTCTAAAGAAACTACTAAAAAATAAGTCCTAACCCATTTCATATGACCTGGAAACTACACGTCAATATTCTTCATGAACATAGACACAAAAATCCGTAACAAAATATGAGCAAATCCAGAAATATATAAAGGACATAACACATCATGACCATATTATCCTAAGAACACAAGACTGGTCTAACATTAAAAAAATCAATCAACATCATTCACCATATGAATAGAATCAAAAAGATAAACCATATGATTGTCTCAAAAGATAGAGGAAAAAGTATTTGACAAAATTCAACACCATTTACAATAAAAACTCTTAGCTAACTGATAAAGAGCATCTATGAAAATATACAGTAAATATCATACTTAATTGATAAAAAAATGAGTGCTTTTCTCCCAACATTAGGAACAAGGTAGAGATGTCTACTCTAAATTCTATTCAATATTGAAGGCACACTGGCGCTAGCCACTAGAATAGAGCAAAAAGAAATTAAGGTACAGACTGGAAAAAAAGAAATTAAAATGGTTTTACTTGACCTGAAAATATAGTATAGAAAATTCTAAGGAATCTACTACTAGAACTAACAAATACGTTTAGGAAGGATACAAAAATCAATTGTATTTCTATATACCACCAAAAAACTGGAAATTGAAATCTCAGAATACCATTTATTATAACATCAAAAAAACATTAAATACTTAGGACTAAATTTATCAAAATATGTGCAAGGTCTGTTCAATGAAAACTATAAAACACTGCTGAAAGAAATTAATTTTTTACCCCTCTCCCCCAGAATAAACTGTTAATGAGTAAAAAAGACTCAATTATTATTAAAATGTCAGTTCTCCCAAAATTGATGCATAGATGAAATGAAATTCCCATCAAAACATCAAAGAAAACCCTGTAAAAATTGACAAGCTGTTTCTTAATTTTAGAAATTGATGATGTATGATAACCAAAACAATTTTGCAAAAGAACAAAGTTGGAGGACTTACTCTTCTTGACTTCAAGACTTGGGAAAGAGCTATAGTAACTAAGACAATGTCATATTTTTGCCTGGACAAATAGCACAGAGTAAGATTGTACATAAAGTCTATTGATTTTTGACAAAATGGAAAGTACTTCAATAGAAAAAGACTCAAAAAACAAGGCTGGAACAACTGGAGATCTGGGAAAACAAATGAATCTTATGTCTTACCTCACATTGCATACAAAACTACTCAAAAAATCAAAGATCTATATGTAAGAGGTATAATTACAAAACTTCCAAGACAAAATCTTTCTAAGCTTAGGTTTGATAAAGGTATCTTAAACAGGATACAAAAATCATCAACAAATAAAGGGAAAGCTTTGTGAACTGGACTTCATTAAAATTAAAAACTTCTACTCTTTACAAAAAAAGAAAAAAAGGAAAGATAAGCCACAAACTAGGGGAAAATATCTACAAAACACGTATCTAATACAAACATGCACCAGAGTATAAAAAGAACTGCTAAAACTCAATAGGACAAACAACTGATTTAAAAAATGGGCAAAAGCTTTGAATAGGTACTTCTCCAAAGAAGAAATACTGATGGCAAATAGATGCATGAAAACGATGCTCAGCATCATAAGTCATTTAGGAAACACAAATTAAAACCACAATGAGATGCCAATATACAATTATTAACACGAATCAAATCAAATAAATGGACAATTTCAAGTGCTGGTGAGTATGTGAAAAACTGAACTCTCATACACTGCTACTAGGAATGCAAATCATTAGAAAACAGTATACATCAGGCTCTTCTGTAAGTATTTAAGTAAAAGAAATAGAAATATATGTTCAGACAAAGGCTTCACTGAATATTCATCGCAGCTTTATTTTTATTAGTTTAACTGTAAACAACCCAAATGTCTATCGCCTGGTGAATATGACAGACACAAATTCATATATGTAAAGTAAGTCCATACGATGGAACACTGCTTGTTAATGAAAAGGAAAGGAAACTACTGGCAAAGATAATATGAATCTGAAAAAGCATCATGGTGTGTAAAAGAAACTAAATAAAAAACACTATATATATTAGACTCCATTTACATGAAATTCTACAACAGGCAAAATTATAGTGACAGAAAACCAACCGGTAGTTGCTAAAGCCGAGGGATCAGGACAAAGGACAGAACACAATGGCACAGGAGGGAACTTTCAGATGAAAGTAATGAAAATGTTCTATATCTCGATGGACATGTTCTGTATCTACATTTGTCAAAATTCATTGAACCATACACTTGAAGTGGGTGTCTTTTACTATATGTATGTTACTATATGTAAATTATACTTCAAAGCTAATTAATAAAAAGCAAGCAAGAGAGCAAGCGTGCGTACACACACACACACACAGATGGATACCACTACTATGGCCAAAGTTTAAAAGACTGACAACAGCTGCCAGAACTCTCATGCACTGTAAACCTCTCTGGCAGATTCTTTAAAAGCTAAATAAATACCAAATAATAGACATAATGCATATGAGCCACCAATTCCACTGATAGAACAAACAGCATGAATAAATCTAAAAAACATGTTAAGTGAAAGAAACCAGCTACAAAAGGACAAAATGTTTCCTATTACTTGAAATTTCAGAATAGACAAAACTAATCCAATATACTAGAACAGTGGTTATCTCTGGTAGGGAAGGGATTGCTGACTAAAATCCACCCAGGGGAACTTTTAGAGGGGAGGGACATGCTCTGTATTTTGATCTGAGTGATGGTTACATGGATGTTTACCTCTGTTCATATTTTTCAAGTTGTATACATAAGTGCATCTTAACTGTATGTAAACTTCACCTCAATAAAGCACTGGCTACTATGAAAAAGACCTAATGAACACAGGCATCTAGTAAAACTTTGAATTTTGAAAAAAAATTTTTTTAAGCAAAAAATAATAATCAGAAGTTTTCTAAAACAAAAACTTAACACCCTTTAGTAACTACATTTTAAAATTATAACTAAATATTATAATAAACCACCTTTTATCTAATGTGATGTATAGTTTATGATCATCAAAATTCAACTTACCAGTGAAGGAGTATTAAAATTAATTTCTTCAAAGAAGCCATCAAATATTAAACTAAAGGTTGGATCTATAGGGGAAAAAATTTTTTTAAACATTTAGACTACTACTTTTTCTAGTCATACTTTTTCTATGACACTATTCTATACTTCATCAGTAATGAAAATAAAACATGCAAATTATAAGTAAATCATTAAGAAAGTGAATTTCTATCTTGACCTGTTAATTAAACTACCACCTAATTTGTGATTAGTATGACTTATCATTATTTTTAGAGTACAATCATTAACTATCAAATGGGCTATCAGTTTGTAAATAGTCTAACAAACACATTTTCCTACAGAAATCGATAGCAGAGATATCCTACTGAGAATTTGCAATGAAAAATATGAGAAAACAATATTACAATATTTCGAATGAAAAAATTATATGAGTTTTAAAATTAAACACTGAATTCTAATTATTAGGAAAGGAGACCAATTCTCTTAGGTTGATGATGGTTTACTTCAGCTAAAATAAGCAATTAATCCATATGGAAGTGTTACCAGGAGCTAAGGAATGGCCAAGTTCAATATTAAGGAACTGCAGAAAGGCTGAGTTCCATAAAAAATTCTGACCAGTAAATGAGGTTTGGTTATTTAATATTATAGGTATGAGGAAGAGGTAAAGAGAAGAATATGTCATTTTCCTTGCCAAAACCCCTCCATTGCATCCATAAATTTGTCTATCTGCATTCTAGGCTGTTGTTGGCTTCCTAAATATTTAACACCCAACATAATGATTCAGTGATTTTCAAGTCATTGCTATTTGCAAGGCAATATATTAACTTTGTAATTACTCAAGGCTGCAAATCAACTGCAAATTTCAGTAATTCTTAGTTTAAAAATGATCTAGAAGCCTCCTCACTTTAGAAAAAAAGACTTAATTACCAGCAGACTTCTAAAGAAACATATCTAACTAGAATTAGAAGCTTTCCCCAAATATTTTAACCAGAAGTAACTAAGTGTAAAATCACTGGTTACCTACCGCTTGTAGTAAGGATTACAGGTCTTTTCGTTGTTGCCATGAATGTTTTGATTGCACTCAAAAACCCAGCATCTTCTTCGAAAATGACGTCAACCTAAGAACCAGTCATTAGAATGTTACTGTACTGAGCAACAATACACTTAATGGATATCGGTTGTAAATACACAGTAGACATCCATTAGAGACAAAATTTACGAATTTCTAAACAGTGTGAATTCACCCCATGCCAAAAGCTTACAATGTCTTATACTACCAAAAGAGTAAAAAAAACTATCAAACATTAAAACCATTTCTTTAATGCAGTCACCTGTAATTGGATAAGTATGGGTCAGAATAATGTCTACAAGCACTGAACAGTAATTGGATTGCATTAATCATGTTCCTGAAAAATTCTATGATTGATAGTTTCATTCACTTTAATTTCAACAGATACAGTTACTCCCGACTTTCTCGGCTATTTTACAGCCAAGATGGTAAGCGTTCACCGTGAGAGACCATAGATGTATACTCTGTAAGCCTACCTCCTCAAAAAGAATAAGAGACGTTGCATTCTTCCTGCTGGGCTCCTCAGCCCCAGACTCTTTGACATTTGAGTTAGCGGTGTTTGTTGACTTAGTCGGAACGGTTTGTTTCTGTTCGAAGGAACTTTTGATTCCTGCGTGAATAAAACATTAACATTCTACATCAAATCAAATTTTAATAGAACACTGGATATTTCCACAGAATAAGCTCAAACTGAAATCTGCCATCAAAACTGAAACACAGTATCAAGACTCATATGTAGGACTTTCAGCGCAGCTGAAGTCTGTTAAACAGCAATAGGAACTCATGAAGTATGATCATATTTTTATGTTATCAGGGTCTTTGTCAATGTAATGTCTTACCTTTATTATTTTCCAGAAGTGCTCCTATTTCTTCATTATTTTTTGGCTTGGAAGACACTTTAAAATAATTTGCCAAAGTCTTAGGTGGAGGTGCCCGCTTTGGTCCACTGCTTTGTGGTGATGATGGAGGAAGTTTTCTTGGCGATGTAACAACTTTTCTGGGGGAACTTAATTTTTCTGCCAAAAATAAATTGCACTTAAAGACAAGTATTCTAAAAATTTCTACTCTTACCAGTTAAAAATCAAAGATATAAAAATTCTTTTCCATTCTTACAGTCTGTACACTCAAATATTACCATATTATTAGTTAAACTACCAGCAGAGAAGGTAAAACCAGTCATTTGGAAAAGATACTCTTTTCCAGAGAAACATACATTCTTGAAGCAAATAACATTCATAATCCCTCTGCTCACTTTGTCTACGTCTGCTTGAGGTCAGAAGAGTCTGGAGGTGAAGTGATAATGGTACAAACTGAGCACATTACAGACCTTCTTGTCCAACTTCAACTTTAGCCCACAGTAACTGATACTGCAAGCAAACGAAATGTTTTTCTAGATATGCTATGAAAGAGGGATACAAACTTAAAAAACAAATGGCTGGTGTCTATGCTTCAGAAGCCCAACCACAGCCTGGCATTTATTCCAAGGTATGTCCTTTTCTCCTAAATACCTGATTTAGTCTTTACAGGTCCTAATTACCATCATATGGCCACAGAGCAGAGCAGGATCTTCCTGACATACCAGCATACATGCACAATTCAATGACTGTATCCTCTTTTTTTTGTACCCTCATCTCCATGTGTCTTATCATATCCTTGCATATGCATCATAGGTGTTGGAAAAACCCAGTGAAAATTTTGAGCTTGAAAAAACTATCTTAGACATCACTAGCATAAAAACAGGGCATTCTAACACAAGGAAAGAGGCGTAATCTCAAAAAAATATTTTAAAACATCACTAAGAGTGGGATAACCAGTCGTTATGTATCTCTTGCTATGATACCACAGGAAGTACACACCCCGTCAATGCGCGTATGCTAGCACCGAAATGGAGAGAAATCTAATCAAGTCCACAGATCTAACTGCCAATTTACAAGAAATACAGGGAAGAGGAATGTGTTAACTAATACCATGAAGACATAATCAGTCAAATCCAGAATGTGGGAAATTTTATGACACATGACTAATGTTCCTGAACAAATAAATGACACGAAAACAGAGGCTGAGGGAACTATTAAAGAGATCAAAAGAAACTTCAGAAATATGAATTAAATATAAGATGTGGACCTTGTTTGCATCCTGATTTGAACAAACCATTTGAAACAACAGAAAACTGAAATTAGACTATGTATTAGGTCAAATTAAGGTATATAGTTAATTTTGCTAGGTTTGATAATGCTTTTTAAAAAGCTTTTATCCATTAGAGATACATATTGTACATATATGGGTAAAATTATATGATGATCTTGAGATTTGTTTTAAAACGTAAAGTCTACGAAAAATAAAAAAGGCATGCGTATGTGTAGGAAAAGGTAAAAAATGAATGGCAAAATGCTAATAATTAAATTTCTTAATTTTAATTTTTTAAAAGGTTATGACTTAAGGAAAAAAATTACTTACTTGGTGACTTGCCTATGTTGTAGTTATTAAAAATACAAGGTTTTTGTGAGTTTACACCTTGCTTGTCTACTTGATGGGACTGAGTAGCTTCCTTCAGCTGAGACAGAATTTGTCTGCCACTGCGTTGAGAAGAGGCATTCACTTCAAATATCTAACAGAAGAATGTATGAAAAAAAAGGCAGAATGCTTTATGTTTCATTTTTTCCCCCAAGGATAATTATCATATTAACATTTGTCCACCGTAGTCGTCACTGACCTTGAACCCAAGCTCCTGAGCACAGGCATATACTGCAGCAGTTTTCCCCACTCCTGTTGGACCTGTTATAAGAACAGTATTGCAAAGGCAATTCTCTTCTTCATCATCTGAACTGCCCTTAAAATCTGTGCTATCCAAGGCATCTGAAAAATTATTCAAAAACACACATAAAGTAATTGCTTAGGTAGCAATCCTATCTCACCAAACTCAATGACCAAATCCCACAAACTTCTTGCCAATAAATGCTGGAAACAAAAACTAGAAGACCAAATGTAAAATGCCAAATAAGCAGCTTTATAAAAATTTTTAGCTGATCTAACTCTAAAAATGTTCAGTGAAATGGAAAAAAAATGACTCAAAATACCTTCCTGTTTCTCATCTCTTTTTCCTTTCAAATTTTGTCTTTCTTCCAACTCAGCTCTTCTTTTCCAGTCTTTCAACCAACTACCATAAGAAAATGTATGTTAATAAAAATAATTCACAGAATATAAGTATCTCTTAGATTGTATGTTGAAATGATTGTTGGGGAAAGTGATGGTATATAGTCAGTTTGTAAGAACTCCATAGTGCTTCCGAATCAACTACAGAGTTAAATAATTTTACATAGGCATGAATATTTTAAAATGAAGTACCTTTGTCTAAATACACAAGAGTCTATGTGCAAGGATATTCACTGCAACATTATTTATAATAGCCCCCAGAAGGAAAAACCTAGAAGTACATCAGTAGAGGGAAAGATACCTTATGGCATGCTTACATAAGAAGCCAGTACAGAGAAACTATGAAGAACTGAGGTAGTCTGTATGATGACATGAAAGATGTCTAATACACAATGCTAAGTGTGAGTAGAAAGATGAAGTTCTAGGCTGGAGCTAGACTGCCTGAGTTTAAGCTCCACCACTTTCCACCTGTGTGACCTTGGACAAATAACTCATCCTTTCTTGACCTCATTCCTCATCTATGAGATGAAGACAACAATATTTACCCTCATAGGATAAGGATTAAATGAGCTAAGAATGATCAAGTACTTAGAAGAGTGCCAATCTCAGAGTGTTTATTACTATGGGTCCCAACTCCTTATATGAAATCCTTTGGGCCAAGTGAGTATTAGAATTCAGTATTTTTCAGACATTAGAAAGGCAATTTGGTACACATACCACGTGTAACATAATACCCCTAGTGGGTCTGTGGCAGTACGTCCATAATGACTTAATTCTCGTTAAAAAAATATGAACTCTTACTAAGTGGGATTGATAAAGACTATAATAAACTTTACGTATATAATAATAAACTTACGCTTTCCAGAACTTTTTAGAGGTGGGACTTGTAGACAAAGGATTATGACCTGAATTAGTAGTAATATGACCCTATTTGTTAGGAAGAAAGGAACTAATTTAGGCATAAAAATTTTTCTGGAAGGTTTTACAAGAAACCTTTAATAGTCATTTACCTCTAGGGAGTAGAAACAGGAGAAGAGAGGCACATTTACTTTCACTTTAAATTCTTATTTTTTTCCCTTAAGATTTTACCATGTGATGTATTACTTTATAATTATAATTTCTAGATTTTAGTACAAATAAAATAAATGAAATAGTAAAACTAGATTTATAAGCTACTTTATAAATTTTACCAACCTATGTAACTTTTTTATAGCTAGCTCATTGCCTATGAGTTCACTGGAGTTCTGAGGTTGATACTTTTCTGTCCAAAGCATGTCTTCAGTTCCAGAATCTAAAGCAAAAAACACGTATTAAAGTATTTTGTCCCTAGACATAAACGTATATTCTTAGACATTCACATTATTATTTCACATAAAAATGATTATTTGTACAAATATTTATATTTACAAATTGCTAGAAAGGCATTTCAAAACCCTTCCCCCTTAAAAGCTAACCACCATTAAGGTCTCATGACAATAAGATTTCAAAGTACACATTAAAAATTTTAGTAGCCACTCAAGAAATACAAAATATGAAAAATAAGTTCCACCATAAAAAAAAATTTAAAGAACAAATGCAGCATAATTTTTGTGGAGCCTCTTTTAACCCCTAAAAGGATACATTAAAACATCCTACTAAGTCAGCCTGAGTGAATGAAGAGATATGACACACTCCCAATGGAGAAGACTGAATGTTGGGAAGATGCCAGATCAATCTATCTACTAATGCAAAATCAAAACCCCAATGGAATTTGTAGGGTAAGGGAATCTATAGTTCATTTAGTGTGGTCAATGCAGGAAAATAGTTTAAAAAATGATAGGAGATTTGCTGTACAAATACCAAAACATATTCTAAAGGTATATAAATGGGTGAAACAGTCAACTCAATAGAATACTTTGGAAAAGATAGATAACCAAATGGGAATATGTCAGAAATATGTGAAACAGGTATAAAATAATAGGTATGGTGTGATTCTAGGGTTTTAAAAAACACATGTATTTAGGGCAGCACAGAAAAGCCAAAGACCAAACACCACTCTGTTCCATGTGGTCACAGAAGACTCTCATCAGCGAGGCTATCACTTTTTATTTTACATTGCTTGAATGTTGCAATGAGCAAACCTCGAAAGAGAGAGGGGGAAAACGAGAGGGAAAAAAAACAGAAAAAAAAAAAAGACAGAAAAGGCTCTAAGACCAGAAGGAGAAAAGCCAATTTACCCAGAACAGAAGATCCTTCCGACGCAGACTCTCTGTCATCATTTATTATCAGAATATCAGAATCTTCTACTGCTTCTGCTTCCACTTTACACCTTGTACTCAAAGCAGTCTGTTTCTTTCTGGATGTTTTAGAAAATAAACCTTTGGAAGAATCTAGCTTTAACCCATTGGAGTTGTTTCTTTTGTCAAGGTCTTCTGGTTTCCCACTCATCTTTGTTGGACTTTCGGAATGCTCATTTGGCTTCTTTCTTTTGGATTTATGATTTTCCGTTCCCACTCGTTTCCTTTTAGTTTCTTTTTGACTGACACTGGGCTCTAGTTGTGGACATTCTATTTGGAAAATTATAGAAATGCATGTGCTTACTAATGAACAAAAAAAACAAACTTTAATGCCCAATAATCTTAATATCTCTTCAAAATATCTAATAGTTTTATTATTGTAAATGAAAAGGCAAGGATCAAATATGGCATACTGAAAGCAAGCTGGATATCTTGTTATTTGGACTTCCTTTTTGTACAGGCTATGTAAACTTCTTCATCTAAGGCTTTCCTTAGTAAATTATTAATATTTGAACATAATTAAAGCTGCCTTTGGGTTGGCAACTCTGGTAGCTGGCAGGTGCTAACACTGCATGGCACTAGATGCTTTTCTTCAGTTGAACAATTCTGTCAACCACAAGAAATTCTCTCCATGGTGACCACTTCCAAGAATCAATGACTAAGCTTAGTGGTTTCAAAATTGAAATGTTAATGGAAATGATAATAATGATCACTAACCTTGTTTATGATGACACTCAGAAAGTCCGTGGTGCTCAGTTCGTTTTTTTAGAAGCAAAGGGAAGTATTTCCTCAAAGAACATTCAGGATTTGACCACACAATTTCCTCCAGCAAAAGATTCCTTACTTCTTCAGTCAAATCTTTCCTTCTCCCCATAAACTGCAATAAAGAATAAAATGCTCAATTAGACACATATTGTGTATTAATAATAATCACAATACTGCCAACTACTTTTTATCTATAGTAAGTCTATGCCAATGCAGGATTAGCTTCAGTCACTAAACACCACTTTGATGGCAAAGCTGCATTTGCATAGCTTTAGAAAGACTTAGTTCATATTTTTATTGTTCTTTCTTTTCAAATACTTGTATTCTACACATTTATTTGGCTATAATGCTGACTTACAAAGTATCTAAATGTACTATATAAACTAACATTCTTTTGAAACTGGCTATCGTTAATTCTTGAAATGTTTTTAAAGCACTAGGAGTATTTAAAGAGGTATGTACTTCAATTAGGATTTACTTTTTGAAATTGTATTATTCAAGGAAAAAATGAAGTTTAGGCTACAACAGATATCCAACTTTTTTTTCCTCTGAAAGATGTGAAGGAAACATCCTACAATGGATGACCTCTCTAATACTTACCACAACAGCAGAATTATTATTTTTCAGATTTGAGTCTAATGTAGAAAATTCACCAAGCGCCATAACACATTTTGAGAGATCTACCACTTTAGTATTAAGTTCTTTAAGTTTAGTTAAGAGAGGACAAGTGGGTGGTTTCAAATGCCACAGGTGGCACCCTAAAGAAAAAGAGAAAAATTATGTTAATCACCTTCATTCTCATACTTATCTATTTCTCAAACGCCAAGTATATAAATGTAAACAGACTTGACAACAATTACATAGTTAACACAAAAGTACCAAAATTCAAATGAGTACACAGGGAACAAATCCTCGCCTCCAACAAATGCAACTAATAAAAAACTACGTGGTCCTGCCTCCCAATTGTTAAAAATAAGTAAATATTAACAAATTTTCTTTTCTTTTAAATCAACCTTACTACTCAGGGTAAAAATTTCAGGGCCAGTTAACCTGGTTTAAAGTTGAAACTCTGATGTCAGACATGGATTCAAATCCAGACTGCCACTCACTAGCTAGGTAAGTGGGCATGATCCTAAACCTCAGTTTCGTCATCTGTAATGTGGGGTGACAATTATAACACTCAACCTTCTAGCGCTGTTATGGGGATTAAACTAAAAATGCATGTGAAGTGCTCAGAAGAATGCCAGACTATAGTGGATGTTCAATAATTCTTAAGGCTCTAAAAAGAAGTTCTCTGTGCTTGCCTCATCTGCTCATCTACAAATCAATATGCTAAGTTCTACAGTAGCAGTCCTGTGAAAATGTGTTTATCAAAATTATAACTAATTTCTATAGTTGAACACACTACTAGAAACTGCTATTAAAAATGCACTAGTAAAAGTAACAAGAAAGGCTTCATCAATGGAATGGCCAGTAGGAGAACTGGGAAAAAAGGAAAAGTAGAATATTATGAGAAAGACTGACTGGGAAGTTCCCCACACAAAACAGAGGCTAAACAAAACTCCAAAAGTATCAAGGTCAGAAACATAAAAGGGAAAAAAGAAGAACAGAACACAGTGAACATTTCAGGAGTAGAGGGAGGGCCCTAAACCAAACCACAAAGGCCGTTGAGAAGAATATGTTTATATGCTGGCAAAAGAATAATTCTACCTAGGAACAACAACAAAGCAAAGATGTAAGGCTTTGTACATTACTAATAAAAAACTATTTAAGTGAAGTAAGACTGCGGCTGCCATGGCATTGAATCCAAAGAGAATTAGATTACGATCAAGCTAACACCACCCTACAAGAGGTCTGTGCACGGCCATGTGGGAAGAGAGCAGACCAGAGCAATGAAGCCCTGCTCTTTGTTACCTATTCCAGAAGACACTTCTACGGTACTAAACAGCAAAAGCTGCGCTGGAAAGGAGGCACACAGATTTCCCTTGAACATTCAGCAGTAGGCTGGACAAAGTCCGGGCTGGTGCTCCTCCGAGAGATTCTTACAGATGGTCTGCTTATACACCGCTATGACTTCAGAAGGGAATTCCCTTCCTTTAGAACACACTGCCTCTCTGGACACAACATTCCCCGAAGGTCAGCGCTCACATTCGCACACGTGCCTGCCCTCCCCTCGTATCAGGCAAGGGCCCTCCCTGGTATCAGGGGTAAGATGCCTTGGCTTTCTTGCCCGACCCCTTTCCTCAGTCCAAGGCTGAAGAAGAGAGGATGAAACACAACTTTAAATTCTCACTAAAATCACCATAAGAATTATATTTAAACCTGTGTCTCACCTTAAGCCAACTTACACAGCTTCATATTACTACTAACATTTTAAAATATTTAATAGTAGAAAACTCACCATCATCTCTTTGCTGCACATGAACGACTCTCTGGAAACCGGCACTCACCGCATTATACACGTCTAATGCAGCAGCTTTCTTGGCGATCTGTCGTTTCAACAAATCTGGCAAGCCACTCATGAGAAAGTCACGCTTTGCTTTAAACTGCACATCACAATCCTGAGACTTCTCAGATGCATCTTGACTTTTAAGAAAATGACATGAATATACAAGAGCTAAGGTTATAAACATTAAGAAAATAAATTATCTATAAAATAAATACTTCTTAATTTTACTTGAAAAAATTTAATCAGCTACCTGATATGTTAGCTGGTCAAATTCTTTTCCTGCTTATCATAAAAATGAAAATCTATCAATGTTAAAAAATTAAATAAAAAATAAGTATACGAAGAGAAAAATGACTTGAAGGACATCTACCAAAATGTTAAGAGGCTATGTTTGATTGGTAGGTGAGTTTTTTCCTGTCTTTTTTCTTTTTTTTTTTTTTTCAAGAAAAAAACATACGTTTATATTATAAGCAGAAAACAAAATTGGTGCCATATTTCTCAAAGTTAATACAAGAACTTCTAAGGTAATATTGTTTCCAATATAATAGCAGGAACATTAGGGCCCTTAGTGCTGTGTCTCGGTTTTACCTGGCCTACCTTGCTAACTATAAGAAGGTTAACTTCAGTGGGAGGGTGGTGCAAGGGCAGAGGAGGGTGGGAGTATGGCGTGGTGGAGGGGACAGAGGGTGTGGTGCTGGTGTATACCCGCTTCCTAGCCTGCCATACATGGAGTGAGAACTGTAGTAACAGTTTGACAGATCCTTATGCTAAATATGCACCCACCTAACGACAGAGCAATTCCACTCCTAAGAATTTACGTGAGAGAAATGAGAACACTTGTCCATACGTGTGTATAAGAATGTTCACAGCAGCCTTATGAATAACAGCCAAATACTGGAAACAACCCACATGGCCATCAGTGAAAGAACACACAAACAGCTTGTGATGTATTCATATAAGGAATAGCACTCAGCAATGAAAAGAAGAGCCTATGGATACTGTAGCATTTGACAGAAACAAGCCAGAGGCAAAGTGTACCTCCTGGACCAGTGGTGAAGGATTCTGGGAAGCTGAGATGCTAGCAACCAAACAAAAAATGAGGCAATAATGCACTCCAGAGAAAACAAACTGGTACAGGGAAGGAAACGTAATCACAGTTTTCCACTGTTCAGTTCAGCTGTGATTAGCCATGTCCACAGTCATAAGATGTAAACACTGAATGCTGATCCAGGCAAAATCAGAATATAATCGTCCTCAGAGGATGGGCAGAGGGTCCTGTGTGGTTGGAGGGGGTAGGGCCAAGAGAAGGAGAGAAGATTCAATCCTTATTTTGCACAGTGTAAAGTCAGTAAATAATCCCAAAACTGAAAAATCAAAAAGAAAAAAGTGACCTCCTGTATGATTTCAGTTCTATGAAACTCTAGAAAAGGCAAATTAATCCAGGTCAACAGCAGATCAGAGGTTGCATGGCACTGGGAGTGGAAGGCAGAGGTTAACTGTGAAGAGGCACTAGGGAATTTCTGAGTGATGAAATGTTCTCTATCTTTATTGTGGCGGTGATCACACAGGTGTATTTGTTAAACCTCAAAGTGTTTACTTAATATGGATGCAAATGATTGTGTGTATATTATCTGAATAAAGCTGATTTTTTAAAAATTGTGTTTTGTGTACTGAGCAAAAGCAGTTAGACACAAAAGAATATATAAAGTTTATGTGAATTTCTGAAACAGACAAGACTAACCCACGGCAACAGAAATGAGACTATTTGATGGTAACAGAATAGTGGTAATCTTTTATTGTGGTGGTGGTGGTGGTGGGGTAACAGAAAAAAAGTACTTAACTGTTCAGGAGTAAAAGAAAGATGTTATATCTTGATACAGTGTACTGATCAAAACTGTATGCTTAAGATTTGTGTATTTAACACTAAGTAATTATTCCTCAATAAAACTGAAACAGGAAAAAAATAAAATAAAAATAAAAACCTGAACTCATGTCCCTAAACCTGGTCTTCTCCCATGTGCCATCCACTTGCACAGACCAGAACTTAAATGTCATCCTTTTACCTTCCTCTCTCCCATCCCCATCCCCCATGTCTAATTAATTAATCATCAAGGGTTCTTAAACTTATCTCCTAAAATCTTTTCATGCATCATCTCCAACACCCGAGTCTACACCTCCATCATCTCACACCAAGACTCTTGTATCCACTCTAATTCCTCCTACATTGCATTCTTTACACAAGAGCCAAGTTAATCCAGCAGTAAGATTAAACTTTCAAAATCCAAATTTTATGTCCATACTCATGTTTAAAACTCTCTGATTGCTTCTTATGGCTCTTAGCATAATGACAAGATTCTTCCATATGGCCTAAAGTCCTACCTACATGGGCAGGCAGCCACCTCTCCAGCTTAATCTCACATTCTTCTCACTCCTGCTCTCCGTGCTCAGGCCACACCGGAATTCTCCCAACCTTCTGTATTCACCATGCTCCTTCCAGCCACAGGGACTCTGCAGACTGTCCCCTCTGCTGGAACACCACTAGCCAACTAATGAACTCCTGCTCACCCTTCAATTCAGGTGTCATTTCCTCAGCAAATCTTTCTTGACCAGACCAAATCTACCTAATCTAATAGACCTTTGTACCTCTCCTTTTTAGCACAACTGCAATTTTTCATTGGTTAGCCCAGTTAATGTTTAATCATAAATTATCTTCCTCTAGAGTGTAAGCCTCATGAAGACAGGGAATATGTCTTATTTCCCATAATATTACTAGTACCAAAAACCGTGCCTGGCACGTAGCAGGTATTTAAATATTTACTGAGTAAGTTCGTAAGTCAGCTTCCTGGTATTTCTTGTTTGCCTGTTTATTTTTTCACTATTTTGTCTAGAGATGGCCACAAAATGTCTACAGAAGACCAAGATCTTCAAATTGCAGTTGTAGCATTGTCAATATTGTCATCTTTTAAAATGGGACTTATTAAAGCTTCAAATGATAATTTACATGCCTTTTCATCAAAGTAAATGAATAAAAACAACATACATTCCATAAAATATTTTGGCAACTTAAAAATTTGTATCAGACCGACCTGCTTTCATCAAAACCAAGGCCTGGATCAGCTGTTTTTGGAGCCCTTCTAGTAAGAAATAAAGGAGCAACTTTCATTTGTCCTTAAAAAAATAAAAACTTAGGTTAGCATCAAGGTTTATCATCTCCACTTACCTCCAGCTACTTTCAAAACTCTTAAAAATTTTTTTCCACCAAAAAATTTTCTATACAATAAGCTCATCTCTCCACCTGGCAGTATCAGTATCAGAATCTCCCAGGAAGCTTTTTTTTTTTTTAAACTACAGATTCCCACAACCCACCTCTGGAGATTCTTAGTAAGTCTAGGAAAGGACCTAAAGATTTAAAGATTTATCCAGATGATTTTGATCTTCAGTCAGTTTGGGAACTACGAAGCGAACAGGCTAAACAGAAAGAAATGCAATAACTACAAAGGGTAGCTGAGTGCTACCCTCTGTAAAACCCTTCACTACATTATAACTTTACTCATTAAAATAGAAATTTTTAATTAAAAGGTTATATTTTATAAGATAAGAGATTAAATTAAAATGAGACCTTTCAGAACAATGTAACCCCCACCAAAACGTTCTAATGTTCATCATCAATGTTACCAAATCTGATTACCAGGGACGTTTTTAGGAGTCTTAAGTTTTTTTCCTAGCACATCATTCAGACACTGAAGTTTCTTCTGATTTTTCTCAGGATGCTTTAAAGAGGTAGAACCTGAATCTATTATCATTACGGAGTCCTAAGACAGAATAAGAAAAAAAATTCTTAGTGATATACAATTAATACCATTAAAATTTCAAAAGGATTACAGTGCTAGAAGCCATAGACAAGGTAATTACATTAGCAACGCCATATAACTCCCTGTCAGAAACTAACTGATACCAAAAAAACCATGATATGAATGGCAGTAGTCTTGTGTATCATACAAGGTCACCTGATCAAAGAGTAGACTCATTATGATCACAGATTTTCTTTTTTTCAAATAAGCAACTAATAGACGACACTCCAGATAAAAGAATCAATACAAGTTATAAAAATTCTATACATCCTGGAAATGTTAGATAAAGTCTGACAAGTTTTCCTGTGGCCAGCATACCTCTATGGAGCACCTACTATGTGTTAGGCAATACAGCAGCTACTGAGAACACACAGCCAAATGAAACTCAAGAGTTGGTGTCAAGGTTACACCAGGGTTTGGGGACAGAGAAGGGGCTAGTCCATGGTAGTTAGTTTAACTAGGTATAATACAGTATGGTAAGAGTAATATTGACAAAAAAAAAAGGAAGTAAATTAAAGCACCCATAGGGAAGGAAACTATCTGTCTTGAAGGCTTTCAACAGGAGATAGTGAATTGTTCACAGCATTATTCATAGCCAAAAAGTGGCAACAACCCAAATATCCATCAACTGATGAACAGCTAAATGAAAAGTGGGATTTCCACATAATAGGATACTATTTGGCAATAAGAAGAAATGAAATACTTATGCTACAATATGGATGAATCTTTAAAACATTATGCTAAGTGAGAGAAGCCAGACACAAAGGACCACATATTGTATGATACCATTTATATTAAATGTCCAGAATAGGCAACTCTATAGAGACAGAAAATAGATTAGTGGTTGGCTAGGGTTGGGGGTGGGGAGATTGGGAACTGACAGCTAAGGGGAGGAGGGTTTTTTTGGGGTTAATAAAATATTCTAAAGTTAATTGTAGTGATGAATGCACTACTCTGTGAATATACTAAAAGTGACTGATCTGCACACTTCAAATGGCAAATTATATTTCTATAATAAAGCTGTTTTAAAAAAAGAGGGAGGGTATAGCTCAGTTGTACAATGTGTGCTTGCCATGCACGAGGTCCTTGGTTTAATCCCCAGTACCTCCATTAAAAATAAGTAAACCTAATTACCACTCCCCCCAAAAATAAAGTAAAATAAAACAGAAGAGGAGATGGAGGCATTTAGCAGGATCTTAAAAATCTGAGTAGGAATTCCTCAGGTAGAAGAGAGTACCTAAGATACATTTCAAGCTGAGACTACAAACTGAAAAAAGGAAAAACTGCACCCGTTAGGGAGAGATGAATAATTTAGTATGAAAGAGCAAAAAGTGTATATCTGAGGAAGGGGACTGAGGAAAGGGAAAAGCTAGTTCAGCCTATGAAGAATCTTGAAGGACTAGATAAGGATTCAGACTGTATTCTGTACGCAGAAGAGAGCGAAACACTTTTATAAGAGAACGGAAAATGGTATTCCACCACATCAAGGCCATCGCACAATTCTACCTTATAACTTAACAGTGGTTTCCTTCTTCTGTTGCAAACAGCGGAACAGGACAGATTTTAAACCAATAAATATTTGGAATACTTACTTGTGTTGCTGACCTTTCAGGAAGTGTCTGATGTCTGGACGAACGCCTCAAAGGTGTCACTGTCTCCTCAGCAGCTTTTGACCTACTAATGTGTAATGCTTTTGCTTTTTCAATGAGTTGTTTTGCTTTTGATACATTTTTGGAAGCACTGCTTACCTAAACACAAATGTGAAATAATAATTGAGGTCACTGGCAAACATTTTATATTTAATAGAAAAAAACAGAAAAGGCAAAACTTTGGAGAAAAGTAAAAAAAAAATCAGTGGTTGACAGAAGTTAAGAAGAAAGGAAGGGACGAATAGGCGGAGCACAGAGAATTTTTAGGGCAGTGAAACTACTCTGTCTGGTACTATAATGGGGATGCATGTCATTATACACGTGTCTAAACCCATAGACTGTACAACACCAAGAGTGAACCTTAATTTAAACTATGGACTCGGGATGATAATGAAGTCAATGTCAAGTTCATCAACTGTAACAAGGGTAGCATTCTGGTATTGATAACAGGGGAGGCTATGCATGTGTGTGGGCAGAGGGTATATGGGAAATCTGTATCTTCTGCTCAAGTTTTGCTATGAACCTAAAACTGCCCTAAAAAATGAAGCCCATTAAATACACAAATAGAAATACATAATCACAAATCACATTAAGTGAAAGACAAAAAAAAAGGTCATTCAAATCTTACCAAGGAAATTAAATTAAAATGTGTCTAGTTATACTTGATTTGCCTTTATTTCTTACTTGAAATCTATCCAGATAAATATAATTTATCTGAAAAACACCCAGAAAGATATGTGTATTAGATGTCTATATAGATTAAAATTGTTGGTTATTTCCCCACCATCTTCATGGTATTTCTTCTTTGATTTTAGTCACTTTCAGGCTGAATCCTTTGGAGAGAGGTTGAAAAGGCATTAGGTATGGAGAACAGCACTAGAAAAGAGTAAGGTCCAGCCTTCAGATCTGGCTCTGCCATTGATGTACTAAGTGATCTTGTGCATTTAAATATTATCTTCTAGATAATGTGTTTTCCACATTCTGAGTTCTACCAGTTTTTACTTTTGGATTTGAAACGTACAGCAAGCAAGCTGTAAAACAGTTTATATTTTAAAAATAACATTTATCTATTTAAGCATAGGAAAAATTCTGGACAGATGAACATGTAACTATTAAAAGTGGGCTGCCCCTAGAGGGTAGGAGAGAGAAGAGGGAAAAAAGTTTTCTCTTTTAATTTTATACACTACTGTTTTTTAAACAAATGTTTGCTGGTTTTTTTTTTTTTAACTTTAACTTTTAAAAAAAAAAAAGCATTAAAAAGAAGAGGCATGTAAGGTTAGGAATGTTAAGATTTGCTTCTATAGTAGTGGAGTGATAGATTTGTTGTTGCTCTGCTAGCAAAATTTTTGACAGGCTGATGGGCCTTATGATAAGTTAGTATTCAAAATAAGCCACCTACATTTAAATGAACAATAGAATCACTGAAACAGTTATACACAGAAATACGTTTTAGTGAATGTGTAAAAAGAATACACATTTTGGTAAGTAGAAATCTGTTTTTTTTATAATAGTTATTTTTCCAATAAAGTTTTTAAAAGTTCATATTTACAAAAAAACAGAAAACAGAAAAATGAAGAGAATGAAGATCAACCATAATCCTAACACCTCAAAAAACAGTCATTCCCAGCAGCCTCCTTTCTGACCTGGCTGTCTGTCCTCCCAGCTCTTATGTGGTTTCTCCTGACTGCATCAGGCACTTTGGTCCCAACAGCTCTACTTTATTCCTGTTTATCAGCCCTGCCCTGCTCCCCTTTGCCACCCAGCTGAAATTCCACTGTATATCACTCTTCAAAATGTTTTGACCTCCTGTGACACCACTGTCCTTCAAAACAGGGTTAAATATTTACTTTATGAGATTAATGCTATGAGTACTACTCATAGTACCTGCAATGTAACAAGCAATAAAAACAAAAAACAAAAAACAAACAGCTGTTCAATAAAAACAAAAGAGAAACCAACTTTCTGTGGCAGTGGCTTTCACCCAAGGGTTACACCAGAATCACCTTGGTGACTTCTGCAAAACATACATACTTGTACCTACTCACCCTGGAGAGAGTCCAGTTCTCTCATGGAGGGGATAAGAAGCTTATTTTGCAAAAGCAGCTAACGTATTCTTAAATACCTTACCTCTCCCTTTAGGATAGTGGTTTTCAACTGGGGGTGATTTTTTTCCTCTAGAGGATATTTGGCAACATCTGGAGATGTTTTTGGTTGTCATAACAAGGGGAGTTGGAGTGCTACTGGCATCTCATGAGGGCAGGGTTACTGCCAAACATCCTATAATTCACAAGACAGTCCCACATCAAAGAATTATCCAGCCCACAATGTCAACAGTACCAGGACAGAGACCCCGCTTTTTAGCCTCTAATCTATAGAAATAAACCAAAAAGTCAATCATGCTTATTTCCATAAGCAGTCTTAAGAAAAATGATTGGAATGTAACTCTCGCTAAGAAAATTTCTTCTAAGTAAACTATACTATCTTTATTAATTTTTCATCTCACAATAAGATATGTTGATTTCTTAATAATATGAAAAATAATACAGGGTTGTAGTTAACATAACCAGTCTATGAAATACGTGTATCTTGTTTTGGTGTATGACTTCCAATAGTAGAAGCTGTTGTTCCTGGAAATACATTATCACTTATAGGACTCTGTAATATTTCAATTACCTTTCTAGTTTGAGACATAAAATCCTCTTCAGCTGCTTCAGATTTCTTAGATCTTTTCTTAGATTTTTTCTTAGATTTCTTGGGAGTACTAATTCTGGTGAATTTCATTCTGAAAAAAAAAAAAGATATTCAGACACATTTTCACGATTATAATGTGTAAGAATTTCAATTAAATATAGAAAAGAACCAAGTAGGGCTCCAGTTTCTGGACAGTTCTGAAACAGTAAACAAAAACTAAAACACACCCCCATTAGTTTCAAGCCACTAATTCAAAAGTAAGCCAAATGTTAAACTCTTAGAAAATATAGTTTCCTTTTATAAATCATAAGCTTTACAGAAAATTAGCCCGTAGGATCACTCTTACATTAGCAAGAACCACCCTGCAAGTATATACCTCATAGTAGATGGCTCAGAAATGAAGTTCTACAATTTATTTTTTCTCTTTGTTAAATGCACAGAAATCATATTTGGAGAATGTTTCTCCAGGAATTAGCAACTGCGATAAAGAGTTTAAAACTCATCTAAAATACATATAGAGTACTTCTGAAACCATGCCTGACTTTAAATCAAATATGGAAATTAAGCAGCATGTTTGAAACTCTGTTTTCTTTTTCTTATAAATCAGTTGTGTTCTAGGGAAAAATAATACTCTCCAACGCTTGAAGTATTTTCCTTCCCGTCTAGTAATATACACAGAATACTCAGAATTTCAGAACAAAACAGAAGTTTACCTAATAGGGCTCTCTGAATCAGAGGATACTGTTATCAGTTCTGCTGTATATAAGCTACGCTTTTCAGATAAGTTGGCTGCTTTTGGAGTGGAAGCTTTTACTGGACTATCGTCTTGTGCATCTTCATAATCAGTACCTCTAATGATTATTGTAGTCGGTGTGCTGCTACTTCTTACAGATCTTCTGGTTGATCTGGGTGTGGAAACATTTACCAAGCTGTCTTCAGTTCCACCTTTAGAGTGTAAAACTTTATCCTTGACTGGTATGCTGGTTTTCCTTGGAGCCTTAGTGTTATACAGAGAGGAAATCTTTATAGGGCCATCATTTGCTGCATCTTCACAAATGAGGCTTTTATGGGTACGTAATGTGCTATTTTTGAAAACTGCTGTTTTCTTTTGTCTTAAACTCATTCTAAGCCTGTTTTGATTTTGTTTCTCTTTAAAGGAAAAAATTGTTTCTTTCTTTCGATTATTTCCCTTTTTATTTTCACCTGGAGTAGCACCAGATTCTAAACTTTTTTTATTCTTTTTCTTCAGCTTTTTACTTTTCTCCTTAGGAAAACTTCCTTTATCAGTGTGTGACTGTAGATTGTCATTATTTGAAACCATATGAATATTAGGACTTTGCATGACTTTTTTAGAATTATTGTCTCTTCCTTCCTCACTTGAAGGTTTTTCATTGAGCTCTTTCTGCTTATCAGAAGACTTTTTGACTCCATTTTTAAGTGCATCTGATACTGGCTGCCTAAATGCTTTCATAAACTGTTGTCTTTCTTCTGGAGTGCATTTTGGTTTCACAGCTTCAGAACTTCCAGCCTCCAACACTGCCAATTCAAGTTCTGCCTCATGTATAACAACGTTAGATTTTCTTTTCTGAATCGTCTGTTCATTCTCAGGATCAGACAGACTACTTTCCATTTCCACCTGCTTTTGTTTCAGGAAAATTGAGGGTATTTTCCCTGTCTTTTTGGGAGGAACAGGGTGAACTTGTGCAAGAACGGTGACTGTCTTAAAGCGAGCCTGCTGGGAAATTTCATAGGTTTCTGGGTCACTCATACAACCACTTTTGCCTGTATCTTCAGCAGTTTCAGAAGAAATACAAATTGACATTGTAGAGTCTGGTATCTGTTCCACTTTATTTTCCTTGTGACTTTTTAAAAATTCCTCATACGAGACAGTTACTGTACTATCGTTTAACTGGGCTGTTTCAGTTATATTATCCCTTGATTCTGCATCATTCGCAGGACTTCCGACTTCATTAGTTACGCCAGGTATTACCTGTTCACTACCTTGACCATCTCTTTTAAGGAGATTTAGTTCCTCTGCCAAGGGTAAACTTTCAGATAGATCTATTATATCTCTGTACTTCCTTTTCCTCAATTTTCTGCAATCATTTTTTGTGGGCTCCCGTTTAGGATTTACTTTCTTAGAACTTTTTTTGGAGGTCATAGTGCTTGATTGTTTTTTGATACCTTGAATACTTTCTGCAAGCATCTCTACATGTTTCTTGTAGAGTAAAGCAGAACTACTTTCCACAAAATTGTCATTTAAACTAAAGTCTTCTTTGCTATCATCACTATTAATTTCAATTGGAGATTCATTTTCAGTTTTAATGGTACTTAGTTGATGAAATAAATTAACTCTCTTCCCTCTCTTCTTACACTCTGTCTTTGAGAACATTTCCAAAGGTGTTTTACAGTCTTTGCCACTGTCAGCAGGCAATGGTGTGGATGACCTTATCTTGCTCTTTTTTGCTGTCTGAGTCTTCTCATTTGTGGATGAAGTCTTTTTAAAATAATCCAGAATATTACTGGATTTTGGTGGAGAGAAAACCCTGTCTCCAGTCTTCCCCACTGGTGATAAATATTTTTTAATTGTTTTGCAAGAATTTCTGTCATCATCTTTCCTTCGCTTCTTGCATGCCTATCAGTTTAAAAGAAAAAAAAAAGCACTTATTTCAAGCAAAATACTACAAAACATACATTTTAAACATGGACCTATTATTTTATGTAATAGAATGAGAAAAGACTCCCTTAGTTGATAAACATATTATGAAGAAAAAAATGCTTTTAAGTTAAACCTACATCCAAATCTCAATGTCATATCAAGCTATACAATTATAATTTGTGCACTTTACCATATATATATTATACTTCAATGAAAAGTTTCAAGACCACTACACTTGTGTACAAATGTGGTAATTACTGCTGGCTTCTGTTTACTCTGTGATCTTTGATTAGCACCATCACCGCACAGAATTTATAATGAACACGTTACATACAAACATGTAAAGTCTGATGCATGGTAGGAACTCTGTAAATGTTATTTCCATTTCCTTTATACTTTTTGAGTTAAAAATAAACAAATTACTCTATTTCCAAGAAACAGGTACATAGTGAACAAGTCTAGGATCCCAAAATTTACTAATAAGTAAAAATTATGATGGACACTTACTACAAATAAAACTAATAAGACTTTCCAGTGTTTTAATTTGCTATTAAAACTGTTGCTGCCTGCCTCCTACACTATTTTTTTTCCCGACGGAAGGTCTTACATATTTAATACTGAGCCAAAGCACTCATGCAGAAACACTAACAAAAAGAGAAAAATCATTTTCCCAATTAAACACACCCAGCCATTCAGATAGCAGTGATGCTTTCAGAGTGACATGGTAAGACGTAAGTGACCCTAACACAATGTAAATATGTGTGCCATCTCACGTGGGGGGCTCCTTAGAGACCCAGCTTGGTTCTTCTCCAACGTCTTCTCTTGGAGCTATACCTGATTTTATTACCAATTTTCATTCGAATCCATTGGGGAATGGGATGATTCTGCATTTGTTTCTTGGCCAACAATCGCTTGATCCTGAAAGTCTTGTGAGAAGATGTGGCGAGGGGCAAACCCAACCTCACACAGGATGGCGGAGAAGAGAAGAGAGCTACACTGTTTATTACCCTTAAAAAAAAGCTCCACCAGTCTTTTCTTTAATTCTAACTGCCCTCAGTTCATTTGTTAGAATAAACTTGCCAGAATAACAGGGAAACTTTTAAAAAGGTAAGTAATAAAGGAATTATACTTCCGGAAAATTAAAATATATTGTAAAGCTACCATGATTAAAAGCATAGCACTGATGCATGAGCAAGCAGGCGACTTAATAGAATGGATGAGAAGATCAGAAAAAGACAAGCATATATTTAAGAATTTGGTGTATGATAATAGTACCATTCAAGTTATCAGGCAAAGAATTAGTTAATAAATAGTACTGGGACAAATTTTTAACCATCTAGATAAACAGGAGGCAAAAAATTACAGACAGATTAAATTTTACATCTTAAAATGAAATGGTAAATGTATTAAAGAAAATGCTAATGAGTTGTTATTATTATCCTGAGCTGTATCAGAGACGCTAGACCATAGGCCCTGGAGTCAGATCTAAGTTCAAGTGCTAGTTCTGACACGTACCAGTGTGGGACCTTAAGCAAATTACTTTCAATTTTCTAATTAACTTTTTCTAACTTACTTTAAATGACTTCTTAACCTTCTGTCATCTGTAGAATATAGATAATAACATCTCATCACAAGGCTGATATTAAGTTAAATAATGTGTATAAGCCCCCTATTCTTACAATACTAAACAGTAAGTATCATTACTATGAAATAGGCTCTCTAAGCAGGGCATCAAAAGCAGAAACTTAAAAAAAGGTTGAAAAACTGACCAGGATTTGGGGAGGAAGGAGCAGGAATGGAGAAAGAAAGAAAGAAAGAAAGAAAGAAAGGAAGAAAGAAAGGAAGGAAGGAAGGAAGGAAGGAAGGAAGGAAGGAAGGAAGGAAGAAAGGAAGAAAGGAAGAAAGGAAGAAAGAAAGAAAGAAAGAAAGAAAGAAAGAAAAGAAAAACTGACCAAACAAAAACCCAAAACTGTGTAATTCTAGTATCAAAAGTCCTTCCTCACAACTGATCCAAGCTGAAAAACTGCCTTGACTCAACAAACAAGTATCAGTATAACAACTATTAGTAAGCAGAAAAAAACACTCAATTCTAAATAAGTGAACATACATCTTGGCTCACTTCAAGGATATCTGTATGCATACTTCAGTTAGAATGCTGGATTGAGATGAAAAGGTGTAAAAATATAGCAGCTGTCTACTGTAAGATGCTACTCCATTAATTCATGGCATTAGAATCTCTTTATAACGACTGCTTAGTGCATTTCACTGAAACTTGAACACACGAGAATAACAGCATGCCAGGTTGCGACTTCTAACTGCAGTATCTTAAGCTCTAGAACAATAAGAAACTGATTTTTAAATCAAGCACTTTGATTCCTGTAGTGACAATCTAATTGGTATTCCTAGAACAGGTGGATAGGTGACTAGAAAAACTTAAAGATTTTTTTCATCGCTAAAGTTCTAATAGTTCCTTATCATGAACTCAGACTTGACCCTGGGATCCTCCAGGACATTTCAAAAGCCCAAAACATCAAGTTTCACCAACATTTCAGGATCTGGGAGCTGGTCCTAAACGAGGCATCTTAATGTCCCCGCAAACATCTCACAATCCCAATGTTTGTAGGGACCTATCATGACTGTAAGATACGACGCGCTCTAGCCACTGTTCCACATAACGTCACGACTGTGGAGCCTCGCCCCTCCTTTCCCCTCATAGATCCTAAATCAGACTCACCTTCCACCCACCCCCTACATACGGAGATACTCAGACTCACCTCAATCTCGTAGTCCTTCACCGGAGGGGGAGCCGTTGCCGCCGCCATGGCCAGGACCCCCACCATGCTCCCTGCTTCCCAGAATCCCGAACCCTAGGATCTTGCGCGGCCCGGCCCGGCCTGTCTGGAGGCCATGGAGGCGGCCGGCTACAGCAGGAGCGAGGAGCTGGGCCGTGGGGTCCGCCTCGGACTCCCTCGCGCCCACTGCCCCGAGTGGTCGCAGAGGCTGGGCCCAGCTCAGCCGAGTCGAACGCGGGAAGAGGCGGTGAAAAAGCGCGGGCAGCGAGGACTCGGGGATGCGGCCGGTGATCGCAGGGCGCCCCGGAAGCGGGCGCTCCAGTTCTGAGCAGTCGGAACTGGGGCGCAGGCCGGGAAAGCAGGCCGAACGCAGACCCGACCCGGCGCTTTCAGAGGGAGTTCTTGTCAATTGGGTTTTCGCGCCGTCCTGAGCGCAGGGGGCGGGGCTTAGGTCGCTTCCGGAAGCTGTCGGACGGTGAGCCGGTAAGGCCAAAATACTTCTTTGGAGAACCTACAGAAGGCGGGACTGTTTTACCGTGGAATTAAAAATTGGCGGGGATTTGGGAAATTCAGATTTCTCACACCCAGTTTCACGGATGAGGTTATGATTTGACTAAAGTCTGTTGGTGGCAGAATTAAAACCCTAGATTTTTGACGCCGCAGACTAGCCATATTTGAAAGTGGCAATTTCAAAAATACAGAAAAGGGAGTAACAGTTGATTACATTCCTCCCACACAGAATGAAAAGTTATTTTGGCAAGCGTCCTACCTCGAGATACGCCCATTCCGGGTACGAAATTTCAACTTGTTACCCTTAATTGAGCTAAGGAGGCATTTCTTCCCGTGGATTTCGTCCTCGCGAGCAGCTAAGAGCCTCAGCTGGTTGGCGTGTGTTGCAGTCGTCGCTGGGTACCAGTTACCAGTTCGCCGGTTTGTAGTGATGATAATCTCGTATATGATTTGCGTTGTTTCCATATTTATTTAGCTTTACTTTTTCTTTTTTACATTAAACTTGCGATACGTAGAGTGTGCTTATTTTGAGTGCATAGTTGTAACTACACGGTATGTGAGAGCTGAAACAGGACAGGTAAGAGGACCTGTCAAATAGCAACGGGAAGCCACCTCGTTAGGTCGGGTAATGCAAACTGATTTTAACTGTTGACCTAATTGTGTCTACCTTTATGGTATTGGCTATTGTCTGGATAACATACAGGGTAAAAATTCTTCCAGTGAAATTAGTGGTAATTATTTTTTCCTTGAAAATTTCAGCCGTGGATAAGATTTTTCAGGAAGGGAGACTACACTACCTTCAGTCTTCTACGTATACACTATTTTGCAGTTTTGGTTTTGTTTTCTTATAACTCACGTAGTGTAATAACGCGCTCAAGGAGAAGGACATGGAAGAGGAGGAGGAGCAAGAGCAAGGAGAGGGAAGAGAGGAGGAGAAATAAATTAGAAAATCACAGGAAAAAAGAAGAGTCTCCTTGACTTCCACTTCCAAACTCGGTTTCTTCCTCTTCTCCTCAACGGTAGCCAATATTGCACCCTTTTTTGTATGTACTTTTACATACCTACTTGGATCCACAGAAAAATCTTTACTTTTGTTTTTCTTTTCTTTACATAAAAGGTAACAATCTTAATATCACTCAGCAATTTCCTTTTTTCATTGATCAGTGTTTTCAAGAGCTATCCATGATACGTGTAGATCTGATTCATTCTCTTTCATTAATGAGCATTCCACCAAATTATACACAACATTTTATTTATCCATTTCCTTAGTAATGGACATTTAAGTTGTCTCCAATTTTCTGTTATTTAAACATGAACATTCTTGTCTCCTTGAACACATGTAATGCTTCTCTAGAATACACACTTACAGAATTGCTGGGAGGAATTGCTGGGTTATAGGGTTTGTCTCTCACGCTTTTTATTTTTCTAAAGAACTAAGCGTTTAAAATACAATGGGTTGTTAAGCATTTGCGCTGAGTTTAATTTTAGATACGTAGTCAGTATTTTACCCAACTTTTATTTAGGAACTTAAGGCACTTGTCAGTTCTAAATTAAATGAGCTTTCACATTTGTATAGCAATTTAGCATGTACGGTGTGCCTGGGTTGTTTTGGATTATCTTCCCCATCTGGATAACCCCTACACTTAAAAATTATTATTAACTTTTTTAGTTATCCAAGTAATACCTGTATTTGGATAAAAATGTCAAAGAGCATTACAAAACTTATTATCAAAAATCAGCTGATTTCTATTTCATACCCCAGTTCTGTTCCCAGAGGCAACCACTTGCAAAATTCTTCTAGCACTATCTTCTTATCTTTAAATACTTTAATATCTTTATACATCTATTTCTTGATCTAATAATTTTCAACAGTATTCATTAATGTCCTGTTATGGTGGTTAAGGATTTAACTCTCTCGTAACATCACCCTCCACACTTCCTATCCTCCCACCTTCCCAATATAGTTATATTATAAAGATTTATGCACTTGTATACAAATGTTCATAGTGTGACTGAGCAGTACACTATGGGGCCTTCCCAGAACAGACCTCCCACCCCCATGTCCTCTGCCTGCCTCTTGTCTTTTGAAAAACTTTAGTCTCCTAGGCTTCCCCAAATTCCAAAGAGTACCGTTAATCAGGAAAGTGAGAAAGTGCAGAAAAAACGGAAAACCATCAAGCAAGACAAAATAATAATAGTTTAGCCATTAAACAAAGTCAAGGACTTCCTCCTCAAAAGCTAGAGATAATACTCTGAGCCATATCTGTTGAGCTGTTTTGCAGATGTTAAAACCACCACCAGGTAGAAGAAGTTAACTGTATTCTGCCCAATAGCACAGAGACCCCAGACGGGTTTTAACCAGAAAGTTGATGGTTTTGACTCGTGATTACCTCACCACCAACCAATCAAAAGCTGGCCACGCACCCCTACAACCCTGTCCCTCACCCTGCCTTTAAAAATCTCCCTGAAAGCCTTCTGGGAGATCAGGTCTTTAAAGCACTAACTACCTGGACTCCTTGCTTGGTGCCCTGCAAGAAAACACTGCACTTTCCTTCACCACAATCTGGTGTCAGTAGATTGGCTTTGCTGCATGTGGGCAAAGGGACCCAAGTTTTAAAAAGGATACATCTAGGGCTTCCTAGCCTGAGTTTCTCAGGAGTCTTCAGGGAGAATTCGCTCAATTCTAAATGTTTCGCCCTCTACAGTTAAGGATGTAAATTCCTTCAACTGACTTGAGCAATTACTACTCCTCCAACCACATTCATTCCTCTCTCCTTGGGTGGGGGAGCAGGTAAATTAGGTTTACTTATTTAACCGGAGTTACTGGGGATTGAACCCAGGATCTTGTGCATGCTAAGCACATACTCTACCATTGAGCTACCATAGCCTCCCTCCCCACCCACTTCCCATCTTCCAAAAATTTGTGGAACTCTCTAGTGCTCTTTTATGTTCTCTACTGTTCCACTTGTCCCTAGTTCATTTTTAAATCCCTTATTTGTTGTTTTGATGGAGTTTGGGATGGGAAAAGAGAGAAGCACCTGTGGCCCAGCCAAGAAAATCCTTAAGACTCAGCTCTGGATTCACCTTGTCCATGAAACTTTCCCTGACACTTTTTTCCTTCCACTTAGCCTTCAACTGGATGAGGTGCCAGTGAGTGCCTTGCACTCAGTGTATTACATGTAAATTCCTGCTTATCTGTGTGTGATCTCCCCACTGGACTATGAAAGCAAGTCCTAAGTCTCATTCCTGGTTTGATTCCCAGCACCTAGCAGAGAGCCAGACATATACTTTGTACTCTTTAAACATTTTGTAAATAAATGTGTGTTTTTACCTGGCCATATTATTCAGCCTTTATGTAAGCCCTGGGAGAAAGACATTTTACATTATCGTCACTTTATAGAAATGTAGTTCAGACATATTTCCGAAGTCACAATGTTTAGCCAAGTCTCCTAATTTTCAAGTGTAGTGCTTTTTTGGCAATAACACCTTGTAGTCAGCACATGGAGAAAAAGTGGAAAGTTGTCATTTTCTCCCCAATAATTTATCTCTTTTCTTGATAAGCATCACTGTTGTTATTCTGGTATACACACTTCTCCCACTTGGCCAATGTATTTGGGGAACGCTCATTTCACCCCTGGCTCTGCATCCCTGGAGAGTAATCTGCATAATCCCACCTCCTGGCCACAGTTATTGGTACAGGGATGAGCATGTGACCTGTTCTAGGCCAACTGGGACTTGCAATATTGGAGGTCTTCTGGTTGCTTCTAGGAGATAAGCATGTTGGTACTACTGAGATGGGTCCAGGAAGGAGTCCTTCCATGCTTTGCAGAAGGTGTACAAGATGAAACAGCCTTAAAATAAGGTAATGGTACAAATGGCAAAAGGATTAGGAAGTCTCATCTTTGAAACAAACTAACCCTAAAGCCTTTTCAATTATGTTAGCCAATGAATCACCTTTGCTGGTAAAGGCAGTTTGAGTTTTCTGTAACTGGTAACTGAAGCTATCCTAAAGGACACAAGATGAAAGAAGGCATAGAGAGGAAAACTAGGGAGACTCAAGGTGTAATAGGCCTATGCAAAAGATCTAAATAAACACGAAAGATACACTTAGGAACATTCTGAATAAGTCAGTCAGGGTGACATTAACTTTCAGTCATATGGTAAATAAATACTAGGGACAAACTGTAGTACATGATAAATATAATTAACACTGTTGTATGTTAGGGATGAAAGTTAAGAGAGTAAATCCTGCAGGTTCTCATCACAAGGAAAAAAATTTTTTCTATTTCTTTAATCTTGTATCTGTATGAGATGATGGATGTTCACTAAGCTTATTGTAGTAATCATTTCATGATGTATGTAAGTCAGTCTATTATGCTGGATGTCTTAAACTTACCCAGTGCTGTATGTCAATTATATCCCAATAAAAGTGGAAAAAAATTAAGGAACCATTGAGGTAAACTCAGGAAAGAATGACAAAAACAAAATATTTTGTGTATGTTGTATATATTCTCAGCCTCGGCCTTTGTACCCCCAACCAACTAACAAAACGGAATTTTGCCTTTACCTCCTCACCTGCGGATTTCTTCAACGTAGCTCTGGAGCTTCTGTGATAAAGAATTGGGAGAAATTTAAGAGGCATGTGGGAAAGAGGATGGGTATCGGGAGGTCTGGGTTAAATAGGGAGCAAGAGATTGAGGGAGGAACCCCAGAGCGCTAATGGGAAATAAGACAATGAAAGTGGGGAAGAGAATGTTCAGGAGAGTTTCTATGCCATGAGTTGGAGACTGTCCAGAGACATAGCAGTTCAATGCAATACTTGATTCTGGACTGGATCCATTTTAATAAAAGACTTCACTGTAACAATTGATTAAACTTGAATGAGGGGGGTCTGAGAATTAGATGGTAATAAAGTATCAATATTAAATTCCTGGTTTTTGATGGTTGCATTTTGTGTTCATAGGAGAATGTACTTATAGGATGTTGGCAACTTACTTTCCCACGGTTTACTCAGGAGAAAAAATGTTTTGCACTGTATGTGTAACTTTTCTGTTGATTTCTGCAATTTCTATAAATATGAATTTTCAAAATTAAAAAAGATATTGTACGAGTAAAAAGTTTTTAAGAGACACAAGTCGTGCAGCCATTATGGAAAACAGTATGGAGTTTCCTTAAAAAACTAAAAATAGACTTACCATATGATCTAGCAATCCCACTCCTGGGCATATATCCAGAGGAATCTGTAATTTGTAAAGAGACATGCACCCCAATGTTCACAGCAGCACTGTTGATAATAGCCAAGACATAGAAACAACCTAAATTGACAGATGATTAAATAGAAAATTTGTGGTATGTTTATAGAATGAAATACTACTCGGCCATAAAAAAGAAAAAAGTAATGCCATTTATAGCAACATGGATGGACCTGGAGATTGTCACACTAAGGGAAGTAAGCCAGAAAGGGAAAGAAAAATACCATGTGATATCACTAATATGTGGAATCTAAAAAAAGAGACACAAATGAACTTATTTACAAAACAGAAACAAACAGACATAGAAAACAAACTTATGGTTACCAGAGGGAAAAGGGGGTGGAAGAGGATAAATTAGGAGTTCAAGATTTGTAGATACTAACTACTGTATATAAAATAGATAAACAACAAGTTTTTACTGTATAGCACAGGGAACTTTATCCAATATCTTGTAGTAACCTATAATGAAAAGAATATGAAAAAGAATATACATATACATATACATATGACTGAAATATTATGCTGTACACCAGAAATTGACACACCATTATAAACTGACTATACTTCAATTTAAAAAAAGAGATACAAGTCAAAATTAGAGTGATTTCTTGATTACTTTGGATCACTGGAAAGTATTTCCTTGTATGAGTTGTGATTCAGAAACTAGGTTCTAAGATTTATTTGGCTGCAGCCAGTTGATTCTAAAGAATGTGTTAACAGTATTAAGTCTGAAAAAAGGGGAGTCAAGAGAGTAAAAAATTGTCAGTATATGCACCATAGAGTCAGGAGCTTTCTGAGAATAAGTTGGAGAGTAGAGAGAGAAAGCTTTTGTTCATCAGATGACCAAACTATTCTGGACTGAATCCATGTTTACCAAACAACTCTCTGGCTACAAGTTGGTTTTCCAGTTGTTGCAATTTTCTTGGCAATTAAATTCTTACATAAATAAATCAATTATCAAGTTGCTTTGTTTGTTTCCCATAAGTCTAATTAGCATGTGGAATCTGTGCCTCTGAATCTGCTCACCTCTGGGTACACTTGAAAAGTCAATTCTAATGTGATGCCACAGAGATAACTCTGTAAAGCCCTGTCTGATGGCCTGCTGGCTTCTGTCATTGCCACCTCTAGATCAATCCTCCTCTTTGTTATTTTTTGTGTTTGGGGGGTGGGTGGAGGGAGGTAATTAGGTTTATTTATTTATTTATTTTTAGAGGAGGTACTGTGGCTCAAACCCAGGACCTCCTGCATGCTAAGCGTGTGCTCTACCATTTGAGCTATACCTTCCCCCCCTCCTCTTTGTTATTGACCAGAGTATTTATTCTTTAGAAACTTGGACTCTACAGTTTAAAAAGAAATCCAAAAATTTCAAGCCTGGGGAGTGATTTTGCAGAGTTTCTTCAGCTTTCCTTGTGGTATTTTTTTTTTGGTACAGTGTGGATATATTAGATACACATTTTCTACCTCCCATAAGTTAGTAGATTAAGTAAATAAAGTTGAATGAGCCTAAGTTTGGTATCTTGACTTTATGAAAAATTAAAAAAAATTTTTTGTTTTTGTTTAATTTCATGTAGGAAACCTTTCTAAAGTGGGAGCCAGTTCTGTTCAATTAGCTTTAGAGAACACACAGAACATACCATGTTCAAGAGTATTTAATAAATCCTATTTTTTACTGAGTCATTCTGCATCCAAAACCTCTTATTCCCTTGAACCATTTGACTATCTTTCCCTCTGCTTTCACTGTCAAATCTCCTTAAGGCCAACATCCTCATTCAAGCCACTAACCTATCATAACTAGACTAATGCCATATAGTTTTTCCTGCTTACTCCCCTCCATCTATCCTATGCATATTCATTTCACTGAACACATATTTATTGAGAATTTACAATATGCCAACCCTTGACTTATCCTAAGACAGAACCAAGTCCGGCCTTTCTTCATCATTTAACCTCCTAAAGCATTGTTTTGCAAATGTCACTGCGTGTGCAAAAAATCTGTAATGTCTATTCATTAAAGTCACAGCTTCTTAACCTGAATTCCATGCCCCTTAATTTTATCTTAACTTCATCTCCCAATATTTTATTCAGTCCTACCTCTCCAACGTGGTCTGCTCCTCCTTCCTTAAACAATCCACTTATATGCAGATCTCCAAGTCCTTGTACCCTCCACCAGTTAGTTTTGTCCTACCTGGGGTGCTTTTCCTTACTCGTTTTTATTTAATTAATAACTTGATTCATTCTACAGATACTTGAGAATCTACTAAGTGCCCAGCTACTTCAGGAAAAAGACAATCTTCCATTTCCTCTAGAAAGTCTTTCATTTTCTACAGTTTTCTAATTTCAAGTGTCATTTGCTTAGCACAGAACAATGTGGTAGAAAGAGCTTGAGTCTGGCCCAGGAAAGCTGGGATTTAACCTCGAGCACAGATTCATTGTGTAAGCTTGCGTGAATCACTTTTCTGTCTGTTTCCTGGTAGGGGCAATTTTCAGCTCTAATAAACTTGGCCAGGAGGCAGCAAACCACTCTCAGGACCAAATCCGACCCACCACTTGTTTTTGTATGAACCCTGAACCAAGAATGGTTTTTACTTTTTAAAATAGTTGGTAAAGGATGCAAAGAATATTTTGTGACAGGTGACAATTATGTGCCATTCAAATTTGTGCCCCAAAGTTTTATTTGCACATGGTCACGCCCATTTACTTACTAAATTACAACAGAAATTTCATGGCCCGCCAAACTCCAAATTTCACTACTAGCCCGCACAGAAAAAGCTTGCTAATACCCGTCCTGGACTTCTGCCAGGATTGAGGTATCTACCTGGGTCAATGCTTAGGCCTCTGTGTGGGCTCACTCATTAGACTACAAGCCCTTATCTGCTTCCTCTGAGCGTGCTGCCTAGTTCACAGTAAGCTAAAACACCGGCTGCTGCAGGGATGCTCATTTACTAGGGAGGCAGGAAAATGATGTTTTAAGAGTCATATGGGTTGAAATCCCGACAGCTGGAGAAAGTTTATTCCCCTCTCTGTCCCTCAGTTTCCTCCTCTGTGGAATGAAGATGCAAGGAGGCCTGGTAGTGAGAACAGAATGAGATAAGATGTGGGAAGCACTTCGTCAGGTGTTATCAATCTTTCCCTGACTCCACGCGAGGAAGCACTGCGAGCCAGGCGGTGCGCGGGAGCAGCGCTGGGACGGGCAGAGTCTGCCCCGCGGGCGGCGCTGGGACCTGGGCGCGCGTCGCGCGCACCTGTCAATCAAGGCCGCCGTGGGGCGGGGCGGGGCGGTGCTTCCGCCTGCGCGTGGCCGTGCCGGGCCGCTCGGCGGCGCCCGGGACAGTCGGGAACCGCGCCCGCACCCGCCGGCCGCGCGGCCGGACCCGGGGGCGATGGAGCTGGAGCCCGAGCTGCTGCTGCAAGAGGCCCGTGAGAACGTGGAGGCGGCGCAGAGCTACCGGCGGGAGCTGGGCCAGAGGCTGCAGGGGCTGCGGGAGGCGCGGAGGCAGGTCGGAGGGCCGCGCCCGGAGGGGCGCTGCGGGCCCCGGGGAGGGCGCGGGGTGCCCGGCGGTGGGCGACGGAACGGAGGGCTCCGAGGGGTGGGAGCGTTCGGAAACTCTGAAGGAAGAAGGAATGGGTCTCTGAAGGTGAGGGAGACCTAGCAGGGTCTGGAATCCGGGAGGTGGGTTCTGCGCGGGGGTCGGGGGGAGGGGGTCTTGAGGGAAAGAGGCAAGTTTGAGGGGTGGAGCGTGAGGGGCGTTACCTAAACTGTGTGGGGCGGTGATGGGGATGGGGTGGGGCCGAGGTTGGGGAGCGCGAGGGACTAGAGCAAAATCCCAGGGCGTCACAGAAGGTAGTGAAGATTGAGAGTTGGGGGAGGTGGAGATTCTTTGGAAAACCTGCCATATGGATGGAGACTGGTTTTAGAGAGCTTGAGGGGAATGCGAGGCAGTGACCTGGGAAAAGATGAAAGTGGAAGCAAAATGGACATTGGAAGGGGAGAACTAGAGAGAGAGATGGAGCAGCTGTAGGGTTAACACTAAATGAATGGAATCAATGTCTGAAAGTAGTGCTTAATATCTCATGTGATTTTGAATGCATTAAAAAGATCATTTAGCGTGATCCCATTCTAGATAGTTTAGAATTTCAGGTGAAGCTGTGTTGGAAGGGCAAAAGAAGGAAAATGAAACCCTGGAGGGCTGAAATACAAGTGTAGGGGAATAGAAAAACAGATTTAAAGAGAGAAGTGCTGAAAGGAGAAGATACATATGCCTTCAAGTGACAGCAGTTATCTGTTCCCTGGGGACATGGTTATCAAAGATATGGGAAAGCCACCTGGTTTTGCTACACCCTGGAACATAAACAGAAAAAGATATAACCCCACTACAAATGTGTAGCTGGACAGATAATCCTCCAGCTACTATTAATTCAGGTGCTTAATACATGCTTTTTGAGTCAGTGGGATCCCATCTGAGTGGGATCATTTGAGGGAGTGAGAATCCATTCATCACTGAGTAGGATGTTTTCTGCTTCACACTTGTTATCTGTCTGTATTGTCATCCCGGTAACTCCCATGCTGCGTAGAATCTGAAAATGTACAACTGGCAGAGTAGTGCTGTGGTAACCGTGCCTTTGGATATTTTCATCATTAGGGATGCTCAACATGCTTTAGGTTTTATATCTTTAAAAATTCTTGTAGATTTTAAATGTAGGCCAGGCATCATTTGTAGTTTAGCAGCAAAGCTGGGAGCAAAATCTAGGTATGGTGATCCTGATTTGACAAATGCTTTTCAAGGCCTTCCAACACATTCATCATGATTTCCACTTGAAAATATCTGCATTATTTTTCCTGCTATTTTGAAATAGAGATTCTCAGGGGGGAGGGTATAGCTCAAGTGGTGGAGTGCATGCTTAGCACGCATGAGGTCCTAGGTTCAATCCCCAGTACCTCCTCTAAAAATAAATTAATAAACCTAATTACCATCTCCCCCCAAAAAAGACTAACAACAACAACAAAAAAGAAATAGAGGTTCTCAATCTAGGACATGTTTTAAAAGAGATTGAAGTGTCTCTTATATGGTTAATGTTTCAACCAGTTAAGATACCTTATATATGAGCAAGACTATTGCTTAACTGCATCAACAATTAAGAAACAGTAGAGTTGAAACTAAATGAATAAACTTAGCACCTGGGAGTAGTATTTAAGTAATTGATCTTGAACGTGTGCTATTGAACAGAGTGAAAAATAATTCAGTATGATCCCATCCTAAACGGTTTATATTCAATGTCCAAACCTACATTTTAAATTCTGTGTATGATAGCTTAAATAGAGGACATACTTTCCTATAATTTAGTGGACTTTGGCATGGAGTTTCATTTTGTTTTTGAGGCCCGTTGTCTTGGGGGCTTGAGACAGAAAACACTAAGAGAACATCCATTCCACTTAGGTTCTTGATGACACTGCCTTCTGACTACACTGTAGCTCTCGTGAACTGGAATGTATTTTGTGCCAGTTACAACAGCTTCTCGTTCTAAAAGTTTTGATTCTCCCTGAAAGCTAATTCTAGTGCAAGGTACACATTTGGGTTTGTGGACGAAGTCCTCTGTCAACTTGCGTTTTAAGGAAGGTCTTTGTTACAAAAATGTTATCAAAATAAGCAGCTGCTTTTGCTTAGTGGTTAGGATATTTTTAGGGTTCCAGTCATTTTCAGAGTAACTACATGAAATATACGGCTTTTTAGTCAAAGATTTTGCATGGGGCAAGGATGAGACAGCCAAGAAGGAGGATGGTTCTTTTGTGTAAGTTTTTTACTTGCTGGTTTTATTTCCTTTTGGCATATGACTTTTTAACTTTTATTTATTTATTTATTTATTTATTTATTTATATTTTTTGTGGGGGGGAGAGGTAGGTAGTTTTACTTTATTTTTAACGGAAGTGCTGGGGATTGAAACTAGGACTTCGTGCATGCTAAGCAGGCGCTCTACCACTGAGCTATACCCTCCCCCCTGGAATATGACTTTTTTACTGATATATAATTTACATGCCATAAAATTCATGCCTTAAAATGTACAATTCAGGAGTTTTTAGTGTACTTGCAAAGTTGTGTATCCATCACCACTTATTCCAAAGCATTTTCATCACCTGCAAAAGAAACTCCACACCCGTTAGCTGTCATTCTCCCAGCCCCTGATAACCACTAAACTACTTTGTGTCTCTGTTTGGATTTGACTATTTTTGACATGTCATATAAATGGAATCATACTGTATGTGGCCCCTTGTGCCTAGCTTCTTTGACTTAGGCATAATGTTTTTGGGGTTCATCCATGCGGCAGTGTGTATCAGCACTGCAGTCCTTTTCATGGCTGAGTAATACTCATTGTATGGATATACTACATTTTATTTATCCAACCATCAGTTGATAGACACTTGGGTTATTTTCGCCGTTAGCTATTGTGAATAATGTTGCTATGAACATTCATGTACAAGTTCTCATGTGGACATGTTTTCAGTTCTTCTAGTATATGCTCAAGCATTGCTGGGTCATGTGGTAACTTAGTTGAACGTTTTCAAGAACTCTTGGCATACTTTGTATCTTTGCTTTTGTTTCTTACTCTTTAAAAATCTCTCATGAAATTTGCCCTGTTAGGAAATCATGTCTGTGAAAGCTTAGAAGGAACAAGAGTAACAATCTTTTAAGTCATTTTGTCAAAAACAACTGCCAGCATGTAGCAGTTTCTCCTCTTGTGGTTAAGTTTTAGCCCTACCCTCTGTCTTGAGAGAAAAGGAAGTTCTATGTAGGAAAGAAGGGTAGTGTGTAACTCTTACCCTTGGAATAAGTTAAAGTCTCAAGAGATACTCATTATCTTCAGGAAATCAGATAATGTTTATAGCCAGCCTGACCAAACTGATGTTGAAATCATTAAGAATAGTTCTTTATAGCTCCTTGGAATCCTTGGTACTAAGATGTAAATACCAAAGAAGTTAACTCCCACTCTCCTTAAATACTCATTTGTTCATTCACTCAATAAATATGTATTGGGTGCCTCCTGTGGGTCAGAGATAGTTCTAGGTCCTAGAAATACTGTGATCAGGGAAACAGACCACTGCTCTCATGGATTTACTCTTTCCTTTGGTGGCTAATCATTACTCTTCCCCCTAAAAACAAAACAAATAGGAGAAACCTAAATTCTTGTGTATTCACTTTTAGATTTCACTTCCATTGTGTTTTTTCTCACTTGTTTATTTCTGTAGGGTTGACTTTCCTGCTTGTTCTAAGTTGAGATAGCTAATCAAGATGTCAGACAGTACTTCTCAGCAATAAAGAAATAGTAAAATAATGCCATTTGCAGCAACATGGGTGGACCTAGAGATCATCATTCTAAGTGAAGAAAGCTGGAGAGAGAAAGAGAAGTACCATATAATATCACTTGTATGTGGAATCTGAAAAAAAAGAAAAAAAGACAAATGAACTTATTTACAAAACAGAAACAGACTCGTAGACATAGAAAACAAACTTATAGTTACGAGAGTGGGGGAAGGGATAAATTGGGAGTTCGAGATTTGCAGATACTAATTACTATGTATGAAATAGATAAACAAGTTTCTACTGTATATTCAATATCTTGTAGTAACCTATAATTAAAAACATGAAAATGGATATGTATATGTATATGTATGACTGGACTATTATGCTGTACACCAGAAATTGACACACCATTGTAAACCGACTACTTCAATTAAAAAAAAAAAAGATGTCAGATAGTGATGTCAGCTGGCCAGTCAGATACGTCTCACCGAGTGACACTAGGTGGATGACTTTGCCACTGTCTGGGGCCTAGTCCTTAATTTTTACAGGTCCAAAAACTCCATCTCTGTACATTATCAAAGGGGAATTAGTTTGAGGTACTGGAGGTGCCAACAGTACCAGTGTTCTCGACTGTGTACAGTTATTGTTCAGTCTATAAAATGATTGTGTTGGCCTTCATGCGTTAGTGTGGTCCAGTGTCTCTCAGGGCATGGACAAGAGCATGTCTTTGCTCTTTCAGAGTAAAGGGTCAGATCTTGGTACCTAATTAAGATACTCTTTGGTTAGGACCCTGCCCAGCTGTGGCCAGTGGTGTCCTTTTGATCCTTGCTACTGCAAGCGTGGGCCATGACTGCAGCCGTAGTATTATGACCAGAGAGCTTGTGAAGAATGCAGAAATCAGGCCCCACCTAGACCTACTGGATTGTCATCGGCACCTTAACGAGATCACCAGGTGTGACGTGTGTGCCCATTGAAAACTGAGACACACTGCCTTAGAGTATACCAGTAGCGCTTCACTAGCTCTCTAACAGTTTCTGTAGTTTAATCTAAACCATAGGTGTGCTGTTGTAAATTGCTGTGGTTCATCCTCAAGATTAAAATAGTTTGAAACAGTGTAGGTTTGTTAATTACACAATGACAGACAAGTGAATAACGGACAGTCTCAAGCCAGCGCTTGTCCTCGTATGTCTTAACACCTGTAGTGTGGCCATTTGTGTCTCATAGTATTTTCTTTTGGACTTTTTAATAGTTGATTGCAGATAATTTTTTTGATGTTTTAACTAGGAATCTTGATATTTCTAATGCACAATACCAGGTTCTCTGTAGATTGTTATTCCTACAGGATTTGAAAACACATACCATGCTAGTTAAAGACCGGAACAGATAGAGAGCTCAGCAGGGGAAAAAAAAGTTATTTCAGAAAACCAGGGCAGGAAGTCTTAGTAGCTCAGCAAAGAAAGCTATTATTGCTTCTTTTATCTCCCACTTCCCCTTCTGATACCCGTTTTCAAAACAGTCCAAAAATCTGTTTGAAAATAATTTGTTACTGCAGTGGTAATTAAAATGTCCCTATTATAGCATCCTGAGAAGAAGTTAAATCAAGAACAGATGAAATAGTTTGAAAATAACCCATAATTCTACTTCTTACAGACAACCGTTAACATTTTGGTGTATCCTTCTAAACATACTATTTTGCCAAAGTGAAAGACTACTGTATATGCAACTTCATATCTGGGCTTTTTGTTGTTGTTGTTGTTAACATTATATCGTAAGCATGTTTTATGAAACATTTCCCATGTATGGTCTAATTTTTAATGCAGAGGTGCATCGTCTATCACATAGGTGCTTAGGGAGCGTTTGTTGGTGGTGGGCTGACACGTATTGACTCAGAAATGCCAAAATACTGGAAGCAAAGCTCTACAAGCAAAACTGAATAACCACCAAAGGGGAAGAAAGCTGCACGTGTATTTGTGTGCAAAAGACCACGTGTTTACGCTGGCTATTCGATTATCTTTTCTCAAGCAAATCTTTTCACAAATTGTCTTTAAATACAACGCTCTGAAAGCTGCTGCTTGTTGAGTCCAAACCCCACTTGAAATATAGTAGGATATAAAAGGGAGTTAAAGCAAGCGTTCGGAATCAATCATGTTAAACTCAGGGATGTTCGTTGAAAAGTGTGTGTCACAGAGGTGCCCAGTTTCTCTCTGTGTAGACAAAGTTTTTTCAGTGTAGAGTGTAATGTATATATAATTTTAATAGAGAAGAATATTCTTGTTACTAGACATCTGGTAAATAATATGGTTAGTTTGTGATCTAAAAAGCTAAACAAAGTAGGACAGGCTTGTATTGCTGAGGGGTATTCATGGATCACTTTTATTTGCAATTATTTCTCTTAATTCCCGCTTGTCCCTGTCATGAGAACTTGAGAAAACTTAACTTTCCTGACCCCTCATTTTCCTATCTATACAGTGACAGTAGTACCTACTTTACTTGGCCAGTGTGGGCATTAAAATGAGAAATGCACTTAAAATGTTTCGCTGTATTTAAAATGTTTAGCCCAATGCTTGGGACGTATGAACTGCTTAATAAATTTTAGCCATAATAATAATACCACCAAATACTGTCATTATTCAAGGTGACCTCCCCTACTTCTCCAAGTGGCAACTTATTCTTTAACTTTCTCCTACTTTCTTTCCCAGCAGAATAACCTTTTTGAGCTCTGATGGCTGTTTGTGGCTGTCCCACTTGTATAAGAATTCAGTAGTTTTAATTTTAGTTACGTCTGCTTACAACTATCTCCTTTACTAGACTGACAGTTTTTTGAGGTCAGGATCATGCCTTATTCATCTTTCTGACCACAATTCCTGGCACATACTAGACCTTCATAAATATTGGATGAGTGCCTCTATGAATGCTGTGGGTGTGATTTTGCAGACTTTCATTTTAGCTTGTTCGTGGTCTTGCACCCTATTCAGTGATGCAGGTAATCAAGAATTAAACATTTGTTTTGTCATACGGCTTGGTTATTTGTTGCTACATAATAAACTATGCCAAAGCGTAATGGCTTAAAAAGCAATGACTTGTTTAGTATTCTGGGATTGACTGGGGCTCAGTTGGGCAGTTCCCTGGATTTTGCTGGCACCTCTCATGTAATTGCAGTCAGATGGCAGCTGAGGCTGGAATGTTCAAGATAGAATATTCACTTCCCTGTTTGGAGCCTTATGTGGTAGCAGGACTCAATTGGACCGCTGGCATGGCTGGGCCTGGATGCCAGTCTCTCTTCCTCCTGCCCCTCACACTCTTCTCCGCCTCCCACTTTTTCTCTCAAGAAAGAAAAGCATGCTGTTTTCGTGGGGGCTAATGACCCCACAAAGTGCAGAAGCGGAAGTTGCCAGGTTCTCTTAAGGCAGAGGCCTGGGACTGGCACAGCATCAGTGCCTCTCTGTAACTGTGCACGAGGGACTGCACTGCCAGGCCCCAGCCCAGCCTGTGTTCTAGGAGAGAGGTCTCTGTGAGGCTGAGTACCAGGAGCCGTGGCTCGTGGTTCGTTGGTAGTCAGTGACATAACAGACTGCTGAATCCTATAATAAAGAGTTTCTTCTTGAAAGTTTTCAAATAAGCATTAAAAAAAAAAAAAGCCTTACTGTAAGAGAGACAAGAAGGAAATGTAGCAAGGCTTGTGAGTCCATTCATGAATCCGACAATTCAAATTCTCTGCCACTTGACCCGCTTTGTGATGTGGGCAGGTTCATCTGACTCCTATGCCACTCACACGCAGATGATTTCTTCATAGGGTTGTGGTAGAGTTTGAGAGAGACCATGGGTATAACACTAGTAAGTGGTCAGTAGATGGTACTGTTCCTGTATTGTTATTTTTGCCATTATTATTACTTTTAATGACTAATGTCTTAGTGTCAGTGTGAAGACAAATAGCTAATGCAGTACATTTTGTATGAACTGAGAAGAAATATTTTGGTTAGCTTCTTCAATTTCAGTTGACTATTTTGTATCTTTACTTTGCCTAATTTTTTTTTTTGAATTTAAAAAATTTTTTTGCAGGGAGGTAATTAGGTTTATTTATTTATTTATTTATTCTTAGAGGAGGTACTGGGGATTGAACTCAGGACCTTGTGTATGCTAAGCATGTACTCTACCACTTGAGCTATACTCTCCCCACTTGTCTTTAATTTTTGATTCCTGTGTTCTTGTTAGCTAATAGTAATAGTGTTTAAAGTCAGTCTCTAATTTAAAAATAGTTTTAGTTTCTGATAAGCAAAGCAATTGGGAAAATAAATTCTTAGCGTAAACTTGGAGGATAAAAATTCCTTTCTTCAATAAAGTCATGAAAATGCATGTTTTGGAGGCAGTAGTGGAGATCCAGATACTTAATTTCCTGAAACACACGTTATATTACTATTATAAATAGAGCAAATGTATATTGCCACTTAAGACCAGAGATGTCTTAAAATCAGATCCTATATAGATTTTGTGACATTTTAGTAGCTGACCTCTAGAGGAAAATGTATCAGTCACTGTTGCTTTGGAGAGCTGTGAAGTATATATTTAATAGGCTTTTGCATGGCTTAGGATTGATGTATAAACTTGATTTTTTGGCATTTGGGGAAACCTGTCCTCATGTCAAAACCTAAGAAATGCAATTGCTTTGGAATTAGAGTCAACTGTAGTGGAAGTTTTGTATGTACATTTTAATGGTCTGTTACAGTAGAGGTTTCAGTTCTGAATATTATTAACCAACATAAACAATGTATATTACAGTTTCCTTTTTGAGGCCTTGTGTTGTGTGTCATTTGTATTCTTCTTAAGTGTACTTTGTTACACACCTTCACGGTTGTTTTGCCCTGCCCCATTGTCTATCACAGGATTCTTTCTGCAAGGGCAAGAAATACATGTTACAGCAGGAAGTGTCCTCAGCCAATACAGAAGTTACCAGTTTACTGGAACTCTTTAAAATGGGGTCTGTCAGTACTGAACAGCCTGGTGCAGGGGAAAGCCCTTGGTCCTTGGAGTCAGACTGTTTCTGGCACTGGGAAGCTGTGGGGAAGGTATTCGACTTCTTTGAGCCTTGCCTTCTTCAACGTAGACAGTACAGACTCGCCTCTCAGAGTTATTGGGCAACTTTATTGAGCTAACAGGGAGCACGCTGGACCCTGGTATCACATCAGACACACAGAAATTCACTCAGCAGTGAAGACCGCATTTTACAATTACTTTCATCAAAGCCAAGCAGATGATCTTGATTAGTTGCATGATTGGATTAAAGGTGACTGTGGCTTTGCATTATGAACTATTTCAGGGAAGAAAATGATGCCAAGGTAGTGTCAAGTTTGAAACAGCGGTGGTCAGGAATCTGTGAACCCAAATGGCTCAGATTAACAATGAAATTATAGGAACTGGAATTAGAAACGGTTTCTCCCTTCACTGGCCCATTTACTGCTGTGTGTTCACACACTTCCTTTTTTTTTTTTTTCTGAGGTTCTGAAACAAAAACAAAACGGAATGAGGCTCTGCAGCAGCTGAAGGAGCTTTTGAATTCTTTCTAAAGAGGAAACTGACTTTACCTAACCAGTGCACTTCCTGTGTGTGCGGCGTCCGTTAAGGAGCCAGGCGGGACCTTGCTGGTATAGCTCTGGACTGCAGAGTTTCCTCTCGGTGGTGGGGGTGCGATCTGTAGTTAAGCGTTTGACATGTTGTCTTCACTTATTCTGGTGCCTGTAAGGTCTGTATGAGTCACCTGGGGATCTTACTTCCGATGCACGTTCTGATCTAGTGGTTCTGGGTGGGGCCTGAGCATCTGCATTTCTAACAATGTTTCAGGTGATGTATCCAAATCACACCTCATTGTCTCCCTGGTTCTTTTTAAAAGGTCTTAAAGGCATACATGGTTAACTTAATTTTATTAAACAACATGTATTTGCTAGGTGCTGCTCTCAGGAATCCCACAGTTGAATGATACACCAAATCAAATACATTTTGAGTTTACCCCCAGCGTTTTTAAAATTTTGACTTGGATTTAGAAGTTCTTGAGCAAGTCTACATAGACTAGTGAACAATTAAACTTAAATTAGGATTTCTCTTTTTCTTCATAATTAGAGGAACTCTCTTACTGCACACATACCATTGTAACTTACATTCGTGTCAAAAGGAGAAAAAATTCTTTACTTTATCTGCCCACCCCAGCCAGTTAACACCCCCTCCCCATCCTTTTGTTCCCTTGTGTATCTTTGTAGTCCTTAGCATGGACATCTTTTGTTTTTGCATGGTTGAGAATGTTTCTGGAAAACAATTTTGCATTCTGCTTTTTAAGTTTAGTGTTAGAGAATAAAAAGAAAGCTTTCTAAATTTCTCTTAACTGTTGAAATATTCTGCTTTATCCATGTTTTGATGTGTTCTTTTCTTGGTGGATTTTTCTTGGGCTTCAGATACTCTTGCTAAGGTCAAGTTAGCAAAGGGGCAGGGTGGTAAACATAACATGTCATAGGAAACTAATATAATATCTTCAAAGTAGAATATGTGTTTGCTTTAATTCAACTGAGTGTTTGTCTTGAAGTTAGAATTTCCCTGTTGAGTGAGAAAAAGGGAATTGTGTGTTATCTGTATTCCTTAAAAAAAAAATCTAGTGTCTGTACGGTCAACTGATTTGTTTTCAAAATAGTTGTGAGTTGTAAAGATTTTCCTGTCGTGTCCTAGAACAGCAATTCTTAATCTGGGCTCTGTGGACCTAGGATAGTGTTTCTCAAAACATGGGCTACAAAATCACAGGAGTGCTTGTGAATAAGAACTCTGTCCATACACTCCTCTGGCCCCTTCTCCAAGCTGGTTCTGGGTGGAGCCCTACAATCTGAATTATAACAGGCAGTTTATGTGATTCTTCTGCAAACCAAGTTTCAGAATTACAGCTCCAGGCAAGCCATGGTTGAGATTTGAGGGCATTTGTAAGCTCTGAAATTTAATACATTTCTTTTAGTTAGGGATTATTCATTTTTTTTGGGAAGAAGGTATATGAACTTCTCATTGAGATTCACAGAGAGGACCATGACTCAAAAAGGATGAAGTCATTGTCCCAGAGGTGTGTTTTCCTGAACATTTTCTGCCTTTTATGAGCCTTGTGGATTTTAAATAAATTCTCAGTGTTCTTTTAGCATAATAAGGGCCTTTAGTCCTTTAGTGTGTGTTTTTTTTTTTGTACTATGGCTTTTTAGACTACCATTCTTTACTTCTTTAAAGTAGAATGAATTTTAATCCCTGCTTAATTTAAAATTTTTTTTGAACTGAAACATACTATTTCTAAGAGCTACTTTGTGTAGATACTACTTACTTTTATATTTATTTATTGAGAACACCGATGTGCCAGTTACTTTACCAAGTGCAGTACATAGGTTGTGTTTATTTAACCCTCACAGCAGCTCCATGAGGTAAGCATTAGTATATTCATTTGACAAATAAGGGAGTTGAGACATGGTGTGCTTAATTAACTTCACCAAACTGACATCGTCTGTGAATGAGGGGACCCATCCCGTCTCACCTGAGGGCCAGTTCTACTGCAGTCATATGCGCACAGATGACTCACATCTGGTTTATCAATAAATAGAAGGTGATGATTGTGCAGTGCCTTGAGATTATTATGCGTTGATGCCTGTGGATTAGCCTTTTCCAGAGAGTCTCATTCTGAGTTTTTATGTTCTTTCTTTTCAGATCAGAGAGAGTGCATCCCAGACAAGAGATGTCCTCAAACAGCATTTTAATGATTTAAAGGGAACCCTTGGGAAGCTCTTGGATGAACGATTGGTGACCCTTTTGCAAGAGGTGGACACCATTGAACAGGAGACCATTAAACCACTAGATGACTGCCAGAAGCTGATTGAGCATGGCGTCAACACTGCAGAAGACTTAGTCCAAGAAGGTGGGAGTCTGGGAAGCCCTTTGCCCCTTTGCCGCTTTCTCAGGGTACCAGCAGGCTTCCGGCCGTCTGCAGGGTGCTTGGGCTGTTCGTACCTTGGGGCAGTTTGTAATATAGGATGGCAGGTGCACAGTGAGGTCTCCTAGGGTTAAGTGCCATCAGTGTGCTAATTATAATCGTTTACAAAGTGGTAAGTGCCATTAATGTGCTAATTATAATCATTTACAAAGTAAGGAGGAGTAAATGATTTTTCTCAAATGTTCTATGCTAAAATCTCATTTGCTTGTGAACACAGCAGTTTTACCGTCATTTTGAGTCTTCACATATTTTTCAAAGTGTTGATGGCTTATTGAATTTAATTTCATTGTTCCTTTTAGAAGGTTAAGGAGTAGGGTTGGTGTTTACTTCTCAGATTGTGGTGGTTCTGTTCCTTAGTCAGTTGTTTTGGTTAAAGTGTGTCCAGTTCTTGCCTTGGTTCCTTCCTGCCTTCATGTCTACCTCTGTTCCTTCCTTCCCTCCCGTAGGTCTTTGTCAGGTATGTTAAATAAGAAGGTAATAGTTCTGCCCTTTCAGGTTCACAGCGCAGTGAGAGAGGCATACATGATGAGAGAGATCTAAGACCTTGTGGGAGCACAGAAAGGGAGGTGCTCAACTCTGGAACAGTATAGAATTGCTTTCCGTAGGAGGAGTTCCGCAGAGTCTTAGGAAATTTATCAAGCAGACAAAGGAGGAAAAGGAGGTAAAAGAAAGTGCGACTGGAAGCAGAAATAACGTCCTGAGTGAAGTGAAGAGTGTTCCTGGGATGTGTTGAGGTATTTGAGGCAGCAGAATTACACAGTCAGATTTGCAATTTTTTTCAAATATTTTTTATTGAGTTATAGTCATTTTACAATGCTGTGTCAAATTCCAGTATAGAGTACAATTTTTCAGTTATACATGAACATACATACATCCATTGTCACATTCTCTTTGGCTGTGAGCCACCACAAGATCCTGTATATATTTCCCTGTGCTACACAGTACAATCTTGTTTATCTATTCTTCATTTTGAAATCCCAGTCCCTTCCCACCCCCCAGATTTGCATTTTTAAAACATGACACTGCCTACCGTTCAGAGGCTGTATTAGAGGTTGTGAAGAAGCAGAATAGCTGATTAGAAAGTTGTGGCAGGAATCTGGATGGGGAGTGATGCAGGTGAAGATGAAGCAGAGCTGGCTGTAAGATTTTTCGGAGATAGAATTATTGGTGATTTTACTGAGCAGTAAGTGTTGATTATTGGGGATTGCCTGGTTATAGGATGGAGGAGAAAGGGCAGGATTTAGGATGACCCAAAGCTGTCTGATTTTAGATGATCAGTGAGTGAATGGTGCCATTTACTAACACAGGAAACAAAGGAAGAAGGTGGGTAGTTAGACAGTTGGTTTGGGGCTTGTTGAGTTTGAGGTGCTGAAGATGCCAGGTGCTGGGAATGTGGGTGTGATGCTCAGGAGAGAGGTCACACCTGGAGATGTCAGTATGGCAATGAATGGTGTGTACATCCCATCTGAATCCATGGGAATAAATACAACCATCAAGAGATAGTGTTGAGAAACTTCTTTTCAGTATGAGAAGAGAAGACTACAGAAGGTAGAGCTCTGAGGACTGCCACCCTTTAAAAGGCAGGTAGGGAGAGGATCCAGGGAGGCAGACCACATACCATCCATTCTGCATTGAGTTCTGTGAGCGGCTTAGGATACAATATGCGTGGCTCCCAGGTCTGTCAGTCCAACTGGAAGTTAGTCCCCTTTTTAGTCTCACTTAGACTATGGCACTAGGTGGAAGAGGGTATACCTCAGTGGTAGAGCACGTGCTTAGCATGCACGGAGTCCTAGGTTCAATCCCTAGTACCCCCACTAAAAAATAAATAAATAAAAATTTAAAAATAATAATAAAAATAGAATATAGCTCTAGTGTTATCTTTACATGCTAAATGCACTTTTGTCTTATCTTCAAGGAAAAGTGTTTATTTGCCACTGACCATAACAGTGCCTTTGAGAAAATTCTTTTTAGCACAACTGTAGAATGTCTTTCCCTGGGGGCTTAGCATTTGGAAACAAACCCAGTGACAGTTCAGCACAGGTCAAGAGTGTCTACCCATCACCCTGAGGGCTGACCAGTGTTTTTATTTTAGGAAATAAATCCTTTGAGGCACATACATGTTTGTAACAGCATCTGATGCTAGAATTTTTTTTTTGTATACTTCAGAAATATTTCAAATTTCTTACTTTTTCCTCCCCTCCCTTCCCAAGGGCTAAAAACTTATTTATGGAATTTTGAGGATTTTGAGTCAGCGTTCAGTGTGTCTCTGTTTTCCTTTTGGTGAGGGAGAAGGGCATGTCATGTGGTCTCAGAAAAACTCGAGTAGCTCCAGGGCACATTGAGATGGAAAACAGCTCTGGTAGTGTTCTTCAGGACTGTCGGTGGACAGAGACGTTGGTCTTTTTTTTTTTTTTTTCATTCCTTTATATAGTGTTTCCTTTATATGACCCTTCACCCTACTGACCGTGTCAGGGTAATATTTGCACTGACTCCTACTAGAGTTAGTAAAGGTTCTGTAGAGGGGATGGGAAGAGGTCCCTGGGACTTGTGCCTTGCATAAAATGGGTTCACAAACCAGATTTCCTTGTGTAGAGTAGAATCTTTCATCTCTGGCATAGTCTTGGCATTGCATATCCCTTCTCCCCTTGTGCATAAAGTTAAAGTCACTTCTGAAATAGTTTCCACATTTACTTTTGGAGAATTTGTGACATCACTTAGGAGTGGTTTTCAAGAGAACCAGAGTCCCACCTAGAACAGGGGCTGTGTTGATGACTTTATAACGTGACCAGCTTTCGCTGGACTTGCTCTCTTGTTTCCGACTGTAGGTGAGATCGCCATTCTGGGGGGTGTAGGAAAGGAGAATGAAAAACTGTGGAGCTTTGCCAAGAAGGCCTCACACATCCAGCTGGACAGGTAAAAATAATTATCGTCTCTTGGGCTTAAACTGTCTGCTTTTCTTTTTCTTTCTTTTCTCCTCTGTTAAAAATTCTGATTAAGAGAGATAGAAAGAATATATTTTTCAAGGTTTCCCTGCTCATTACCAGTATCATTAGTATGAAATAGTGGTGGTGGTAATCTTTGGTATAGAATTACTGCAGGTTTTCTTCAATCCTTATGTGTAAGAAAATGGTTACATTTTTAAAATTCTGAACATATCATCAAAACTGAGTCACAGCTCAGTAAACCAGATCTTTTGGTATAAAGTTGACAATTGCTGTCCCACCAATTTTCTCTTATTTATTTGGGAGGAGAATCTTTACGTAGCATCTTGCACAGCCCCCACTTCCATTAGCATTGTTGCATCATTATAGTGTGACTGATCTAAAATATTCCTTGTTTTTTTGTAAGTGTTTTTTAAAGAGTGTATTGAAAAACAAAGCTCTTCAGCAAAGTTACCAGCAACAAAACTTAAAGTGTTCTAAAAGAATACTGAATGTGATTAAGATGTCTTCTAGTTTCAACCACAAAACTCTTTAAAGATTTTAGTGACAATATATTAAAGCAGTCAGAATCAGATTGTACTGTTAGACATTCCTTAGTCTTATGGCCCAGATCAAAGTTTTTGAAAATGGTGCATTTCTGTTTTTAAATATAGGAGAAGTCAAAGCAAAGTAATTCATTAAGAAATAGAGAAAAACATTTTTTGGCAGTGCATTCATGGCATTGCTGTATATCCCTACAGATCTTAAGAATGAAAGACAGGAATGTATGTGGCACTGTCACTCCATTTTGATTGCTAAAAACAAACAAACAAACAAACAAGGCAACACAACTAGGATGAGGCATTTTCACCTGTTAACACAGCCTGGGATCTGTGGATAAAAATAAATGTGACAGGTATCTTTTAACAAGTATACCAGAAATTAGATATCCACGTGAGTGTTGTTGCTTTCAAAATAATCAACCTCTTGAGTTATAAATTTACATAAAGCCCGTCACTATATACTGAACATATTTTGTCTTCTAGAAAAGCAGTATTTTTAGTCTTTTTCCCTAACCTTGTTATGTTTTTTTTAATTGAGGTATACTTGATATACACTATTATATACGTTTCAGGTGTACAACATAGTGATTCAGAATTTTTAAAGGTTAGACTCCCTTTTTTTTTTTATTGAAGTATAGTCAGTTTACAATGTTGTGTCAATTTCTGGTGTACAGCACACTGCTTCAGTCATACATGAACATACATATATTCATTTTCATATTCTTTTCACTGTAAGCTACTACAAGATATTGAATGTATTTCCCTGTGCTATACAGTATAAACCTGTTTATCTGTTTTATATATACCAGTCAGTATCTGCAAACCTCAAACTCCCAGTTTATCCCTTCTCACCCTCCTCCCCCCTCCCTTGTATTTTTAACTCTCCGTTAAAAGCCTCATAAGCACGAGAGCTTTGTTTCCTCAGCTTACCAGAAGTGCCTTTGCTGGTTGATGTGCCTTGTTTATCTGCTCAGTTGGATGACTCAATTCTTAACATAGTGAAGGACCACATTTTCAAGCATGGAACGGTAGCATCTCGCCCACCGGTGCAGATAGAAGAATTGATAGAGAAACCCGGAGGCATCATCGTGCGATGGTGTAAGGTATGCAATTCAGAATCGTAGAAGTGGCTTCAACGGGATGGGTTTGAGATTTGGGGCCCCACATGATTATGTTTTTATTAATTTCCTTTGAATATCTTCTTTCTTCATAAATGAAACTTCCTTTTGCTTTACAACTAGTCATGGGAAACTTGAACTGAGGTAGCGCTTCCAGTTTTGAGATAAACAGTTTTGAAGGTACTTATAAAAATCTGTCTGTCAGAATGTGGTTTCCCACCACATATTTCCCAAACTTAACTCTTGGTGAGATGAGGATCGCCCCCATTTCTGTGTGTTAGTAAAGTCAGAACGTTGTCGTGAATATTGGGTGTCTGATATTTTTCTGTTCAATTCTGAATTGATGCCTCTGAACTAAAATTCCTAAAGTGTGATTTTTTTTTTTTGCACTCTCAGCATTGCCAACAATTTTGTGTATTCAATTGTATTATGTATGTAAGTTACCGTAGTTTAGATAGAATCCATGTCCAAATGAGTCTAGTGTCTTGGCTCTTGACAGATACATTGTTCACAGGTGGGTAGTCAGCTTCTGGGAACTATTTTCTTAAATGGGATAAATGGGATTTTTAAAAAACGCAGCCTTGGTATAGAAGAAAGAAGAAGAGATGCTTTTGAAGACTCATTCCATTTCCATTCCTTTGCCTACCAATGGACCTACAGTTTTCAGGGTTTTTTGTTGTTGTTGTTGTTTTTTCACTATAAGCATTATTATTCATGTTTCCTTGTATACACATTTAAGATTTTTTTCTAAAGTATGTACCTAGGGGAGGGTACAGCTCAGTGGCAGAGTGCTTGCCTAGCATGCATGAGGTCCTGGGTTCAATTCCTGGTACCTCCATTAAAGATAAATAAATAAAAACCTAATTACCACCCCCCAAAATAAAGAAGTAAATAAAAAATAAAAAATAAAGTATATACCTAGCTATGAAATTATGAAGTCCTAAGAGTATTGGATCTATACTCTGCTGGGAAATACCAAACACTTCCCAGAGTGGTCGTACCAGAGCACCTTCTCCCAGCAGTGTGTGAGTTCCTCTTACTCTGCATCCTGACCAATGCTTGTTGGCGTTGTCAGAATTTGTTTTTGCCGATACAGTATCTCGTTGTGGATTTATTTTTAAATTGGATTTTCCATCCCATAAATTAAGTTGAATAATTTCGTTTATTTTTGGCTGCCTGTGTATCTTATTCTATAGAACACTTATTTGTGTCTCTTGCCCACTTTCCTATTGGGTGGTTTGTCTTTTATTAATTTTTTCTTTTTTACTTTTCAATTGAAGTGTAGTCAGTTACAATATGTTAATTTCTGGTGTACAACATAGTAGTTCAGTTATGCATACATACATATATATTCCTTTTTATATTCTTTTTCATCATAGGCTATAACAAGATACTGAATACAGTTCACTGTGCTATCCAGTAGGACCTTGTTGTTTACGTATTTTACATATAGTAGTTAGTGTCTGCAAATCCCAAATTCCCAAATTATCCCTCCACCCCACCATCTTCTATTAATTTTTAGGCGTCCTTTGTATGTTATAGATGTTAATAAACTCTCTCAGTTGTATGAATGATGTAGCTGTGGGATACTTATGTTTGAATTTTGAATGTCTTATCTTTGGCGTAATTGTGTAGAAAACATGCCATTTCTTCAAAGGAGATAGACTTTTTCTTTTCAGACTGGGATTATAAAACACATGGCTCAATTAGGAAAAGAAGGGAAGTAATGGTGGCGTTTTTCCTATGACCTTCCTGAGGACAGCCCGTACGCAGCACGTGCACCTGTACACTTGGCCGCACGTGCCCCCATTCAAAGTCCTTAAGTAGTGATGTTGAGGGAAGTTACTCTCTGACTTTTACCTAACATAAAGCCTTTCTCCTCAGGTAGATGACGACTTTACAGCCCAAGATTACAGGCTCCAGTTCCGTAAATGTACTTCAAATCATTTTGAGGACGTGTATGTGGGCTCCGAAACTGAGTTCATAGTGTTGCACATAGACCCCAACGTGGATTACCAGTTCAGAGTCTGCGCCCGAGGAGACGGCCGGCAGGAGTGGAGTCCTTGGAGCGTCCCCCAGACAGGTCACTCCACGCTGGTGCCTCATGGTACGCTGTTGCCTTCGCACTCCTGAAGCTTACCTGTATAAGAACACTTGTATTCTGCGCTATAGGCAGCACCTGGACAGCCCTTTTTCCTAAGGATCAACCATGAATTGATGAGAATAACATGAAATATGTCTTTCACGTCCTGTTCAGATTCCTTTGTGTGAATTCTGAGACATTTGCATCAGTTCTTAGCTCAAGAGTCCCAAAATGATGCCAGAGAGGATTATAAGCATTGATTATAAGCATTCCCTAAAACCAAAAAGATTATAAGTATTGCACTAGAAGACTGCAATATTTGACCGAAACTTGCAATGTATATCTTGGTCAAGGCTTTTTTTTGTCCCCTCTTCTCTTAGTGACTTAATAACCAGAAAAATATCAACAAATAGAGAGAAATAAGGAGTCTAGTACCTAATGTTTACTTATGATTAGAAATTGATCTCTCCTATATTTTTAAAAAGATTTAGACTCATTTGTTACTTAGTACTTAATCAGGTTGGAGTCAGCTCCAACGTGATTTTATTAGGTAGGAGGTAACCCTTCTTTGATCTTCCTTGCCAAACGTGCAGGAAGAGACTAAAATCTTCTTTGTGATTTGCAGGATTAACCATGACACTCTGTCACTGAATATTTTCCTTTATTGAACTTGCTCATGACCCCTAAGTGTAGCGTCTTTGACTTCCAAGTTTTATTTTAATGTGTCTGTATTGAAGGTATTCCACCAAAAGGGTCTAACAATTTTCAATATCCTTACTTTTTAAAAAGAGTGGACAGCTGGCTTTGAGGGGTACAGTCTGAGCAGTCGGAGAAATATAGCGCTCCGGAATGACGCCGAATCCTCCGGTGTTCTCTACTCCAGCGCCCCAACGTACTTCTGTGGGCAGACGTTAACATTCAGGCAAGTGCATATTAACAGATCAGTCTGTCACGCCTGAGGCAGCATAGTGAAGTGCACAGAGCGTACGTGAGCCTCGGATCCAAGCAGTCCTCAGTTTATTCCATCATTTCTGGGCAGTGCTACCTTGGGGAGATTGCCTTATTTCTCTTGGCTTCACTTTTCTCATATGTATTCATAGTGTTATTATGAGCATGGACTGAGAAATGTGTATAAAATGCTTCGCCTCTGCCTGGTACCTAGTATGTACTCACTATGTTTAGGTCTTCTTCTTGGTAAATAGATTACTGGTCGGAAGTCAATCTTAAAAATTCAGCGTTCCACCCTCCTCCTAGTTTTTTTTTTTTCCCTTGGTGAATCAGTAGACCAGGTGTCAATGAGAAACATCCTATCAGTGTAAACATACTATATGTGTATATATAATTCTCTCTAAAATAAAACTGAAAGCAAGCCTCCCCTACCACCAGTTATCTTTCTGTTAACTATTAGAAAATTTTCCTTTTTTTGTTTTTGTTTTTGTTTTTGTTTTCGTGTTGTCTGATACATATTCTCTATCTATGGTTATGTCACTAAATAGCTCTTCCTAGAAACGAAAGCCCAGTTTTGATTTGGAAAAGTAAAGCTTGCCATTCTCACCTCAGTGGAGCAAACTCTCCTCTGATTTTTAAGTCGTGAGATCATGGGATTTTATTGTGAATGCTTGCTCCATGTTCCTCTTGTTCTCAGTCCCTTATCGTATAAGGCATGGAGAGTATCTGGAAGTGTTTTCTGAGCTAATGTTGCCATGTTCTCCACCAGCCAAGTCATGTGAACTGTCAGCATGGTCAGAAGGCACTAGTTTACGCTCTGTCTCATTTTTAACACCTCCTCCCACCCCTTACGTAATGAAGAAAGAATGACTTAATAACCAGAAAAATATCAACAAATAGAGAGAAATAAGGAGTCTAGTACCTAATGTTTACTTAATTATTCCCCGGGTAATCATGAGTTTTCTTTGTGAACGCACCCCTTCCCTGCTTCTGTCTCTTGTTTATAGAGATACTCCCATTAGTGCACCTCCTGAGGACAGGGTGCTTCTGCGTCACAATAGGGCTTCTTGAGTTAATAGATTCAGGCCAGATATCACACCATAATAAGAATAGTAATCATAGTAATAATAATTGCAGTTAATGTTTAAATTTTGTTTACTGTTACTTGCAGTTAATGTTTGAATTGCACGTGCTTTGTGCCAGGTAACATCCTAAAATGCACTTTCCTTACTTAACTCACTTGAGTCTCCCAGTAACCCAATGAAATAGGTGTAGTTACCCATTTTAGGGATGAGGATACGGAGGCAAAGAGAAGTGAAGTCATTTACCCAGTGTCACATATTTAGTAAATGGTAAAGCTAAGATTTAAAACCCAGGCAGTCTCTCTCCAGTGATTTTAATCACAGGGTCTATATTGCTTTTTTTTTTTAAATTTGGTTTTAATTTTTTAAATTGACGTATACTCAGTTTACAATGTTGAGTCAACCATACTGCTTCTTGTTTGTCATTTTCCTGGGGGAGGTAACGTGACTGTAGTTAATGTGGAAATGGACGCTTTCTCTGCTGCTGTATCCTCAGCCCTTTTCCTTTTCCCTCTTCTGTGACTTTTATGCATCAGTGATGGTGAACTGATGCTCCTCTACTTTTAATTCTTCCTCTGTGAACACAGGGTCTGATAGATGACTGACTTAGGCTTGTTTCTTGAGTCACTCAGTAGCTGTTTATTGATTACGACATTGGAAATTACACAAGTTGATTTACATCCACGTACTGTCTGTGGACTGTGGCCTGACGCTTAGTCGGCCTGAATAAACCATTAGTTCCTCCCTCCTCCTCCAGAAATGCCTGACGGGGCCCCACTTGGCAGGGTGATTAACTGAAACTTGGTTAAGCTCAGTATTATCTTAGCCAGACCTTTGCATTTTTGTCATTTTTCCTTTGAATGTGGAATGAAAATGTTTTCTTCCCTTGTATAAAGGAATTTCAGACATCAGCAGCTAAGGTGTGACTGGTGGTGGGGGGACACCTTCATGCACGAGGCAGGGGCAGATGGGTCCACTTGATTAAAGGTAAACTTTATTCAGCTTTTTGAGGGTGTGTGAGGGCCTCCTAGTCACAAGGGAGATTATACTCCTGCCTGTTGTTCAGCCCAGTCTATCTCTGCTGAAGTTTCTGGAATGCTTAGAGCTGCTGACGCCAGAGAAGCCTGTTACTGGCTGGCTCTTAATAGTCTCTGAGCCCAGTCTCGTGTGGTGCCCAGGTCTGCTAGCAGCCTCCCACTCTGGGCCTCCCTCTCCCTGCTTTCATGTCTGAACATTCCTGCCTTCCTCCCCTTTCCTCGCTTCTGAGATTTCCCGATCTTACTGTTTTTTAAACCATATTTTTACCTTCTCTTCTCTGCCACCTCCTTTCTTTAAAACAGCTTCCCTTCTAACAGCCTTCCTTAATCCTGGCAGCCTGGGAGGGTCCTGCCTGCCTTCTGCACATGAGGAAACCAAAGCGCAGAGACAGTCGCTGGCGTGTCGGTATTCAGACTCCGGCCATCTAGCCCTGCAGTCTGCGTTCTTAAGCACCGTGCTGCCCTGCCTTTCCCAAGTAACATGAGGCGGGAAACCATGGGGCAGTAGGCTAGCTATTTGATATCACTAACTTTTTCCTCCCAAGAATATAAAAAAGTAATATTCCAGTTACCTGTTGTTGGGTAGCAAACCGTCCCCAAACTCAGAGGCTTAAAACAACCCCGGTTATTTATTTAGCTCAGGAAGCTGCCATTTGCAGAGACTGGCGAGGGCAGCTCATCTCTGCTTATGTGGTGTTACTGGGGAAGTTTGACTAGGGGTGGTGGGTCTGCTCCCAAGATGACTCACTCGCACAACTGGCAGGTTGATTCTGGTCCTTGGTACCCCACGGGCTGCCTGGGCTTCCTCACAGCATGGTGGCCGGGTTCCAAGAATAAGCATCCCAAGAGATAGGAAGTGGAAGCTCCAGTTTCTTAAAGTCTAAGCCTGGAAACTGACATTGTGTCATTTCTACCATGTTCTGTTGCTCAACCAGTCACAGTCCAGATCCCAGGGAGGAACATACACCCTACTTCTTGATGAGAGAAGTATCCAAGAATTTGGAGGCTTTATCTGAGAAGTGTCATGGTTGGTAGCTGTTAGAGGGGTTCTTGGAATATGTGAATTAAGTTTAATGCTTGCTCTTGGTGAAGCATTCACATTGAGTGAATGTAAGCTTGAGATCTTTCTTTCCTACACACAATTGGTCTCCATCATTACCAGCTGTATCTTCCATACCAATTACTAGCTTCTCATTTTTAAAAAACAAACTCAGTCTAATTTGATCTTTTCTCAAAAATCCCACCAGGGCATAGTCTCAGCTAGGGTTAAGAAGTTAATTTGTTTGTGACTAGGGTCTTTGAAACCTTATCCGTTTCTCCTTCTATTGAGACAGATTGTGCTGTCCCAGGGAGAGTACAGCTTGGCGGGAGCTTTGTATTTGCCACTCCCCTCTCTGTAGTCCTTTCAGGTTGAAGCTTGGCTCTTATTACAGGTGTGGGACAATGTTGTCAGACAGACGTTTTCCCCCACAGACCCTTTATTACAGACTTGGGTGAGGTAAGACAGCTGGTTTGTAAGTAGATCTCCTTTAAGATTCTATAGTGTATCTTTTGGTTTGTTTTTAGAGATGGAGGAGAAAAGTGACAAAGAATAGCAAGTAATGAGTCTGAACGGGGCTAACAGAGACAGGCGTAGAGTCAGAGAGAACCCCAGAAAAGTAGGATTTTGTTGTGGACAGGCTGTGTATATTTCTTCTTTAATTCTTCAAAGAATTGCCCCCTCAGAGCTCACTTGTGCCCATTTGCAGGGAGGACACTTGATACCACATACAGAGCTCTTTTTCTTCTTTTTTTTTTTCGCAACGAAAGTCTTCACCGGGTAAAACCAAGTCAGATTTATGTTTCATAGTCTTGGGGGTCACGCTCTGCATTTCTCTTCATGAATTCATGAGTCGAGCTAGACTTATACAAAATAGGAAAAGCCAGCTAACCTTTGTTGAGCCCCACTGCGTATTAGTTCGAAAGCACTTAAATGAGTTGACGCCTATAAATCCTCATTACAACCTCATGAGGTAGACGCAGTTTATAGAGGAGGAAATTGAGATGTAAAAAGAGTAGGCAACTTGTAGAGATTGTTAATAGTGATGCGCTTAAGATTCAAATCCTGACAGTCTAGCCCTGCAGGACTCTGCTGGAACTTGGAGTGAGATTGGAGGCCATTGGAGGGTATGGAGCGAATGAATGACGTGATCTGACATTTGTTTTACAAGTCATTTTGGCTGCTGGGTGGGAAGTAGTGTGTAGAGCCATACAGGTAAGGCAGGGAGAGGACCAGTTAGGAGGCTGGAGAGGAGGAGCTAAAGTATGGCCAGAAACAAGGAGAAACTGTATTCAGCATTCCAGTATTAGTATTCCTGACAGCTAATGTTGGCTTCGACCAGGACGGAGCGATGGAGGCAATGATAAGTGTTCAGAATCTGGATTTATTTTGAAAGAGGAACTTATGGGATTTACTGACAGGTTCGTTGTGGGGTACTGAGAAAGCTGAATTTTTGGACTGAGTAACTTAGGGTAGAAGTGTCATTTACTGAGGTGGGTAAGGTCTTACCAGGAGCATATTTCTGGGTGAATATCAGTTCTTCCACAAATTAATTTGAGTTCCTCACCAGATATGTAAGTGAAGATGTGGAGTAGACAGTCGGAGATACAAATCTGGAGCTCAGTGGAGAGGGTCAGCCTGGAGATAATTAATTTGAGGGTTTTTGGCATACAGATGAGTATTTAAAACCATGAGACTGGATGAGATCAGCCAGGGAATGGGTGTAGGTAGACAGCATTAGAGAACTCATAACATTCAGCATTTGGGGAGGAAAGAAAGTACCATCACAGGATTCTGTGGATGAGCAGCATGTGAGGTGGACAGGAGAAGTGGGAGACTGCGGTGTCCTGGAAGCCAAGCAAAGGGAGTGTTTCTAAGAGGAGGTAGTGATCACTTGTGTCTAATGCTGCTGATCCAACAGGTGAGAGAAGGACTGAGAGTTGACCTTTGGGTTTGCCGCTTGGATGTTGATTGGTGGCCCTGACATGAAGTTCCAGGGGAGCTGTGGAGGTGAAAGCTTGATTAGAGTCAGTTCAAAAGAGAGATGGGAACGTGGGGAACCAGTAGATGCACTTTGGTCCTGAATTTTTCCTCCTCTGTAAACTTTTTGAAGAAATAAGGTTGTGGGGGGTGAGTGCTTTTTCAACGAAACTAAGAAAGACAGAAAACTCAAATTCCAAATTAGGTGTCAAGGCTTCCTAAGACACAACTAGGCAGTAAATCATGGCAGATCCAAAAAAAAATACTGCTGTGATTTATGTCAAAGAGTACTCTGCCCGTGTTTTCCTCTAGGAGTTTTATAGTATCTGGTCTTATATTTAAGTCTTTAATCCATTTTGTGCTTATTTTTGTGTATGGTGTTAGAGATTGTTCTTATTTCATTCTTTTACATGTAGCCATCCAGTCTTCCCAGCACCACTTAATTGAAGAGATTGGCTTTTTCCACTGTATGTTTTTGACTGCTTTGTTGTAGGTTAATTGACCACAAGTACATGGGTTTATTTCTGGGCTCTCTATCCTGTTCCATCGATCTGTGTGTCTGTTTTTGTGTTTTGATTACTGTACATTTTTTTTAATTGAAGTGTAGTTGATTTACAGTGTTGTATTAGTTTCTGGTGTACAGCAAAGTGATTCAGTTACACATATATATTCTTTATTCAATGCTGTTTTCATGCAGGCTGCTTTTAGGAACAATTTTGTGATTTATTCAAATAAGGAGTTTTTTTCCTTCACCCCAGGATTTTTTTTTTCTTACTCTTTGAGTTTTAACTTTTAGTTAATTTCAGGAAATTTTATTTGAATTAATTATTCATGTACAAAGTTTAATTATGGACAAAAATGTACACTAGCAATGAGCTGGTCAAACTCAAGGTCAAGAGCAGAGTGCTGCAAAAGACTGCCCTCATTTCAGATACCAGCTGCAAGTTCCTGGGGTCTCCAGGGCCCACCCTCACTTCTAACTGCATAGATGGTTACAAATTCTGGGGTTCCCATGACCCACCCTCAGGTTTTATAATTTGCTAGGATGAGTCACAGAACTTAGGAAAACACATCACTAATGATTACAGTTTCATTATAGCAAAAGAATACAAATCAGAACCTGCCAAAGGGAGGGACTCGTAGGGCGAGGTCTAGGAGGATTCCAGACTCAAAGCATACGTCTCCGGGACGCACGGCCTTTTGGCAGGGCAGCACTCAAAAGAGTATTGCAAACTGGGAATGCTCACTCAAGCTTTGGTGTCCAGAGTTTTTATTGAGGTTTTGTTATGGAGACACGGTTGATTAACTCGTCCCCATCTGACTCAATACACACCTCCCTGACCCTCCTAGGAGACTGGGCTGAAAGCCTCAACCCTCTAGTCACATAACTGTTCTTTCCAGGGCAACCTGCTGCCGTACTGAGTCGTCTTGTCAGCATAAGCTATCTAGGGGCCCACCATGAGCACCTCATGAGCGTAAACTATCAGGTGTGCGCTGAGGGGCCCAGCATGAGTAACAGAGACACTCCTGGTTTAGAGGTTACCTCCCAGGATCAAGGCAAACCAAATTCTTTATTACACAACAGTGAAGGAAGTAACTGCTGTCCTCCATGTAGAATTAATACTATTAGCATGTTTTTACTTTTTAGAGAAACAAAATATTAGGAATATGAAGGTTAAAATTCAGGTTATCTTGTGTTTCCCATGTCTCTCTGTCTCTGTCTCTCTCTCTATATATATATGTATATTTATCCTTCAAGTATTTTGTGTGTTTTTAAAATCTTTATAAACGTAATTTCAGACTTAGGGAAGAATTGCAAGAATAGTACAAAGAATTTCCAAGTACTCTTCACACAGATTTCCCAGTACTATTTTTGTTTCATCATTTTCTATTTTTTTCCAAATAATTTTCAGTGAGCATTTCATAAAAACAGATTTTCAAAATCAGAAAATTAGCATTAATGTACTATTATCTAACCTACAGACCTTATCAGATTTAGTTGTTCCAATTAATGTTCTTTACAGAAAAAAAAACTTAGTTTATGTGTTATATTCAGTTCCTGTGTCTCTTAGTCTCTCTTAATCTGATACCTTTTCCCTGTATCTTTTAACTTTTACGATACTGGCATTTGTGAAGAGTCTCTGACTTGACAATTTAATTATAATGTGTTTCAGTGTGATTTTTTGGGTTCATCCTGTTTGGAGTTTCTTGAATCTGAATGCCCATTTCCATCCCCCATTTTGGGAAAATTTCACCCATTATTTCTTTAAACCCTTGATCTCTTCTTCTGTAACTCTTTTAGACTCTTTTCACTCTTTAAAATTATTTTATTCTTCTAATTGGGTTATTTTGAACAATTGAGTTTCAAGTTTGATGTTTCTTTCTTCTGCTTCATTAAGTGTGATACTGAATCCCTCTCATGAATTTTTCAATTCATTTATTGTACTCTTGAGTTCTAAAATTTCTCTTTAGTTATTTAAAAAATTTTCGTTGTTGGTATTCTAATTTTTTTCACGCTTCCTTTTCTTTCTTTCTTTTTTTTTAAATTGAAGTACAGTCAGCTACAATGTGTCAGTTTCTGGTGTACAGCACAGTGTCCCAGTCATGCATATATATACATATATTCATTTTCATTAAAGGTTATTATAAGTTATTGAATATAGTTCCCTGTGCTCTACAGAAGAAACTTGTTTTTTCATGCCTCCTTTTCTTGAGCCTGGAGACCATCTTTATGATGGTTTATTTGAATTGTTTGTCAGATGATTCATATACATATCTCCATTTCATTAGGATACTTTAATGAAGATCTCTTCTATTTTTTTTCTGGGCCAAATTTGCCTATTTTTTAAGTTTCATAATTTTGTGTTGGAATCTGCAAATATGAAAAAAAAAAAACCCAAAACCTGCCACCTCTCCAAGTCTTTATAGCCTAGCTTCATAGAGAATAAGATCCTCACAGATGAGCTCAGCTAAAGATGGCATGCGGGGCGGGGGACTCGGAACTGTTCTGGAGAGGAATGTGACCTTCCTGGGCTTGTGTGTACAATTTCTGAGAGCCTCGCTGATTTTTCACAAGAGCTTGTGATCTCTTGCGCCCTCTGCTGTCTGTTTTGGCACTGCACATTCTCCGGTACTACAGCCGCAAGCTGCCTTGCTCTGTCGTTCTCAGGGGCCAGAGTATGTTGGCTCTGCATCAGGTGAGACAGATACCATTCTTCTGAGCAGCCCTATGAAGAGCCGGCACACCTGAACATGTTTTCCTCTTCTCTCTCTATTCTGTGCCAAGCTGCACCGGCTGCAGGATGCTACTCCTCACTCTTCTTTGGTCTAAGCAGCACTCAGGCAGCCATACTGTGCCAGGTCCGTCAGGGCTCCAAATGAGGCATGACAGAAACCAGTCCTTCGGGCAGCCCTCCAGAGAGCTGGAATGCTTGCTGCACACTCCGCTCCTGTGTCTCCTTCCTGAAGGAGAAGTCGGGAGCTGGGTGTTCTTGCCTGGCGTTTAGCTGCGGTAGCCTGGGACAGGGGCTGACGTGGGGAAAGTGAAATTACTCTGCTCATTTGTTTCAGTGCAGCTGTTTTTAGCTTTGTGTTCCTTTGGAACTTTTTTTTTTTTCCCTTTGGAATTTTTAAACTGGATTCTGGAAATCTCATAAAGGTATTTTGGTCTGTGTAACATTTTAAAAATGGTATTTCTGTGGTAGAACGTGTCCTGGGACTTACTGTTCTGTTTTGTGGCTGCTGTCACCTCCTCCCTATGCTTAATCTTTTTTTCTTCTCTTGTCTATGAATATCATCTATTGTTTTTTTTACGGTATTTTTTTAAATTGAAGGATAGTGTACAATAGTATATGAATTACAGGTGTACTATATAGTGATTCACAATTTCTAAAGATTACGCTCCATTTATAGTTATTATAAAATATTGACTAGATTCCTCGTGTTGTACAATATATCCGTGTAGCTTATTCTGTACATAATTGTTTGTACCTCTTAATCCCCCACCCATACTTCTTTATATTGCTGAGTTCGAAGTGAAATGACTTAAAAAACCCATCCACGTGTTTATTATGAACCTGCAACGTTTGCCCCTTTACTACAGAAGACATTTTGAGGCCACGTTGAGTGTAAATAATCACATCTTTCCTTGGTGAAGCTACATGCTGCTGCTTGCTAAGTTTTCTTTTTCTGTCCTTGCTGATTTTTGTTCTTCTGTCTGGCTTTCTAGAATGGAGGGAAAGATGACCTTGGTAATAGGGATATAGATTGACCTCTATATCTAAGTTTCCTATTTCTGGAGTACCTGATGATGTATTGAGACTGAAACATGAAAGGAAATGCTTAAACTTTCTACATATGAACTTCTCCAACCAAAATACATCCATAATCTCTTTTTTAAAAAAAGGATAATATCTGTTTTTAAATTCTTGACAAACAGGAATCTAATCATTGCATAGACTCTCATATTGAAGGTTTAGGTGATGGCACCATTGGTCACATTCATTATAATGGCAAATGTGACAAGTTTTCTACATGATGGGGCCAGAACATAAAATAATAATGCGCTGTCATTGCTGTGAACAGTTGACACGGACTCTGCTGTCAGAGGGCCTGAGTTCCTTCCTAGTTCCGCTCAGCCAGGTGCTCAGCTTCAATTTATTTTGCCTTTTCTTTGTTTTGTCTTTCCTTTGTGCCTCAGTTTCCTCCTGTGTAAAATGGGTATGAAAACAATAGCCCCTACCTCATGGGTTGCTATGTGAATTGAATGAGATGATTCATAACTAGACAGATAAGTAGATGTAAAGTTTTAGAACAGTATCCCGAATTTAGGAAGTGCTGAATCAGTGTTAGCCATTCTTAAGAGCAGCTGTGATGAGATTGCTCTTTTTAAGCTTCTTAACTGTTAGATATCAGGCTAAAAACAGAGAAGAGATTAAATGACCTTTCTACTTTATGGACAGAGTTGAAACTGTGGGACAACCAGACAGAAGAGACAGTATAGGCGTGTGTGCAGAAAAACAGAATGGATATGACTCTCTGCAGCGGGATCAAGCCGTGTGCATTAGTACAAACGGTAAGAGAGAAATAACTGCCTTTCTCTTTGATGTATATGAGTGACCGTAGGGAGGTTTGAATCAGTCTCAGTATCACGCATTTACAGCAGAAGATGAAAAAGTTTAGGTCTTACTGGCATATCCGTGTGGCTACTATATATCAGACATTATTCTGAATCCTTTAAAATAATACGTTGTTCAGTCCTTTTAACGACTTTTTGAAGGGAGTAGTGGTGTTAGATCCATTTGATAGCTGGTGAAAACTGAGCCTCAGGGAGATGAAGTAGCTGGCTCCAACTCACGCAGTTTGGAGGTGATGGAGCTGGGTTTTTCACCCAGCAGTTTGCCCTTGGATTCTGTGTGCCCAGGTCATCTGAAGTCAGCATGGACTGGAGAACATAAATTCAGCATCGATCAGGGAACTTGGTTGAGGGTTTACTTAACTTGATGTATGTCTGGAGCGTGCTTTGGTCTCTTACTCTGCAGTAATCACACTTTAAAAAGTCATTACCAAGATGTGTTCCTGTTTTATGCCGTGGGTCAGCAGTAGGCAGGGCAAGATTGCTGTTCCGCGGGGTGTTATGAGGCGGGTAATTAGGTTGATTCACTTATTTATGTTTGGAGGAGGTACAGGGGATTGAACCTAGAACCTCGTGCATGCTAAGCATGCGCTCTACCGCTTGAGCTATATACCCTGCCCCCCACAGGGTATGCTTTTGTAATGGAGTCAAGTTTTTTTTGACGCCATCCATGTGGGAGACTCATGGTATCTATTCTAAAAGAGTGGAATGCAACCCTGGACCAGAACTCTAAAATGTTTTAAAGCTTTAACTTTTTTCTCCTGCCTTGGGGTGGGGGTTAATTAACATATTTAACTGCATTATCTGCGACCCATTGGTATTCCAAAATGTTTTCTTTATCTGAATTAGGAAATTAGTTGTGTTACCACAATAATCTTGAATCTTGTTTCCATTCTTGGCTATTGCTCACATGTTAAGTGACTCTTTACCTTAACATTTTAGGTGCAGTTTTTGTAAATGGAAAAGAAATGACTAATCAGTTGCCCGCAGTTACTTCTGGGTCCACTGTCACATTTGACATTGAAGCTGTGACTCTAGGAGCCACCAATAATAACGAAGGCGGAAACTTCAAGCTTCGAGTAACGATTAGTTCGAGTAACAGAGAAGTGGTGTTTGATTGGTCGCTCGATCAGTCTTGTGGTTCCCTTTACTTCGGATGCTCGTTTTTCTATCCTGGGTGGAAAGTGCTGGTGTTCTAGATTTCCAGATGACTGGCTTTGGGTGCAGGGGTGTCATGTAGCTGTTCTCAGCCCAGTTTAATTGTTGCTGATTTAAAAAAATGGTTAGATTCATCTCTCAGTTAAGCCATTGGAGACAGAAATTGTTTACTGGATTTATTTTGAAATATTTTCACAATAAGAGGCTTGAATACTGTGGACAAACCATATTGCAGTCCATTTTATTTTTCAGCATAGTGTTAATCAGAGTATCACATTGTAAAGATCAAATTGACTCTTAAAGGAGATACAGACAAAAAGCCCTATGCCCTTCCACTGTACTTCTTTTTAAAGTTGGTTATAAGAACAGAAAAATGTAACATAACATTATTTTATTAAATCTCCATCTTTTAAAGTTCCAGTGCCAAGTAAGACTGTAAAATAAAACAGCGGGACTAGAGCCGGCAGAACGTGGCTGCCATGTACGTTGTAATATGCACTCACTGGTGTGTTCTCCACACGAGTGTCCTCCGTATTCAGGGATTTGTAAGCAGTATTGAATTTTATCTCATGTTCAGGAATCTTTAAGTCCCAAAAGCACGAGCATTTTTGCATTTTTAAAAACAACTGAGCAAGTGTCTACAAGAGGCAAAGTACTTTGTTTTGTTCTTTCCTTGCAGTTTGATGACAGGCTAGAGGACTGGCACAGGGGAAGACTGCTCGTGAAAGTAGTATGCACAGCAGCATTAGCCACGTCCCAGGTGCACGTCCAGCCTCGGTGACGTGCGTGTTGCTCCCCAGGGGGTCTCAGCTGCAGTCCCATTTTCCTGTCGGTTTCATAAATGGTCTTTCAGTGGAGCAAACAAATACAGGGTAAATACTTGACCTATGTTTTAGAAGACTTAAATTGGTTTAAAATATTTATTTGAAGAACTTACTTAGTATGTGAAAATGATTATCTTAACTTGCTATATTACCAGCCTAAGATCTTTTTCTTGAATGTGAATTTTTTCTTTTTTTAACATAGAATAGTGGAAAAGCAAGTTTGATATTTTTGTAAGATAATTTATTTGGGAATTCAGATTCCCTGTTAGACAATCATGACTTTTTTCCTTGCCTTTTTATATATAATAAGTGAGCTGTTTTTCACTTGTTTAGTGATTGTTAAGAAGATGTGCTAGAATGTAGCTGCTTCATCCAGCTGTCTGAAACAAAATAAAAACCTTAAAGTTATATGTGTGTATTTTTTCTTTCATAAGATTTGATTAATCCCGATTTAATCTTGACTTTTAAGTGGAAGGATCCATATATAAATAATGAATAAGTTATATATTCATGCATAACATGTGTATGTTGGCAAGACTGTACTCCCTCCAAAGGGTCTAAGGGAGAATTCTTCCTCGCCCTTTGCCAGCTTCTGGTAGCCCCAGGCGTTCCTTGACCTGCTGCCTAACTCCAGTCTCTGCCTCTCCTTCCATCTCTTACAAGGACACTTATCTTGGATTTAGAACCCACCCAGATAATTCAGGATGATCTCATCTCAATATCTTTATACCTGCAAAGACCCCTTTCCCAAATAAGGTCACTGTCACAAGTTCTGGTTTGGACAGGTCTTTTTGTGACCACCACCACTGGGCCCTGTATGATGGTGTCTGGCTGGAGTGGAGTGGTGGTCGCCTTTCAGTTTCTGTCTTGCTAGGCTGCCCCTTTCTGGGTCCTTTGGCTACAGAGAGCAGGCTTTTTTTGTCTGTGCCTGTTGGCATTTCCAGGTTGCTGGCTTCTTCAGCCCCAGGTCTGGGATACACATGACAAGAATGGAACCAAGGAACATACAGTGTTGGAATATTGGGTTCCTTGGGTTTTGCGGTCCCTTGGCCATTTGTCAGAGCCTCCTTATGTTTGTTTTATATTTTTTTTCTAGGGCTTTTAGTTGTACTTAGGAGGAGGAATAGGGAAATTATGCTACTCTGTCTCTCTGGAGAAGCATAAATTCTGAAGCTATGTAATAAATTTTAGTATCAAAACAAAAAACAGAGTAAAGAGAGACGAAAGGTAAATAGAGCTCTTGAGGGGTTTCGCTGTAGAGGGGAGCAGAGTAAGCTTCTAACTCCTCTGTTAAGTATGAAGGATTTAGTTCAAGATGTCAGATTGATTCAATTATTTAAGAACAAACTTTCGTGATAACTGTCATTGACGGCAACACACTTGGGTATCTCTAAACTGGTTCAGAACTGTCCACACGTATGTAAATCAGCCAGAACAGATAGTTTACCCAGCTCAAATCCACTGTTGCATTTCCTGTTTCCAATATCCCATGTTTTCCTCTTTCTTGGATTATTCCTTCATTATTCGTTCATTTTAGTGGAGCACTTCCTCCACTTCCTGAGAAAGGGTGCCCCAAAAGTGAATTGTTTGAAAAATAGAGGTCTGAAAATCTCTTTATTTCTATATCCTACTGTGACTCATGAAGAATTCTAGGTTGGAGATTATTTCCCCTCAGAATTTGAATGTATTGCACTGTTGTCTTCTAGGAAAAGTCAATGCCATTCTGATGCCTGCACATTTGTAAGTTGTTTTTTCATTTTTCTGTCTTTCTTTTTTTTTTTTGGTTGTATGTTTTTTCTTTTTGGAAGACTAGTATCTTCTCTTTATTCTGTCTTCCTAGGTTGGTATAATACTCAGCTGCATAGCTCATTTAACTGCTGACCCCGTGGGTTTATGAGTTTGTGATACCTGCTTTAAACCCACTAGGTTATAAGTTTCTTGAGCTTTTGTATCTTCTATAGCAGTTATTCTCAACCCTGGCTACACATTGGAATTTCCCAGAGAGCTTTTAAAAATAGCAAAAATTATGATTTAATTGATATCAGTGAAGCTTTTTTTTTTTTTCAAGATATATACCACATTGTCTTTATCCAGTCATCTGTTGATGGTCATTTGGGTTGTTTTCCATGTGTTGGCTATTGCAAATAGTGCTGCTATGAAATTGGGGTGCATATGTCTTTTTGAATTACAATTTTCTCCAGGTATATGCCCAGGAGTGGGATTACTGGATCACATGGTAAGTCTGTTTTTAGTATTTTAATGAACCTCCACACCATCCTCCATAGCGGCTGCACCAATTTACATTCCCACCCACAGTGAGGGAGGGTTCCCTGTCTCCACACCCTCTCCAGCATTAATCATTTGTAAACTTTTTAATGATGGCCATTCTGGCTGGTGTGAGGTGGTATCTCACAGTTTTGGTTTGCGTGCATGTCTCTGACAATAGAGATGCTGAGCATTTTTTCATGTGCCTATTGGCCATTTGTCTTCACTGGGAAATTGCTTGTTTAGGTCTTCTGCCCATTTTTGGATTGGGTTGCTTTTTTGTTTTGTTTTGTTTTAGTATTAAGGTGTACGAGCTGTTTGTATATTTTGGAAAGTAGTCCCTTGTCAGTCGCATCATTTACAAATATTTTCTCCCATTCTATGGGTTGTCTTTCCATTTTGTTGATGGTATCCTGGGCTGTGCAAAAAGCTTTTTAAGTTTAATTATACCCCATTTGTTTATTTTGCTTTTATTTCCATTACTCCAGGAGCTGGTTCAAAAAATATATTGCTGTGATTTATGTCTGAAAGTGTTCTGTGTTTTCCTCTAGTTTTATAGCATCTGGTCTTACATTTAAGTCCATTTTGAGTTTTATTTTTGTATATGGTGTTAGAGAATGTTCTAATTTCAATCTTTTACAGATAGCTGTCCAGTTTTCCCAGCATCACTTATTGAAGAGACTGGCTTTTCTCCATTGTGTATTCTTGCCTCCTTTGTCATAGATTAATTGATCATAAGTGTGTGGGTTAATTTCTGGAATATTTGATTCCATTGATCTATGTGTCTGTTTTTTATGCCAGTACCATACTGTTTTGATTACTGTAGCTTTGTAGTATAGTCTGAAGTCAGGGAGGACTTCTCCATGTTCTTGAAATAACTTGTGGAAGAGAGAGCAGACTTCTACAATTTAGCATATGATTTTTTTCTTCAGAGATGGGAGTGGAGGATTGAAGTTGGCAATACTATATGGTTGTAGGGGAGGAAGCAGTGATGCTGTCCAAGAGCAGGGCACTGTGCTAGGTCCCTTGTTGAAGAAGGCATTTTAATCCTACTTCACAGTTAAGGAAACAAACTCAGTGTGGTTATGAGTTTTGCAGTTGCACAAGCACTATAGTCGGCATTCAGATCCAAGCCTACCAGCTATCAGTTCTTCCACCACACTACCCGATGTCCCCAGGACACCAGTTGGAGATTAGACACTTTGGAACACGGCTTACTAAAGCATAAGTGAATGTCTCCCTCTCTGGAATTCGATTCATGAGGACAGGTACAATGTCTGGTTTGTTTGTCTTTGTATCCTCATGCCTAGCTAAGGAAAAGACCATATTACCAATAGGTAATAAATAAATAAGGCTCCTTAAGCCTAATTACCCACATGGCAACCATGGTCCTTTTCCTACAGGGCCTCACAGAAGACCCAGCCCCCCACCCCTTAAATAAAAAGAAATGGGTTCAATTTAGACAATGCACTCAGAAGAAAATCTTAAGTTGGATTAGTGAAGAAAGATAAGATTTATGGACTCCTGCTACAGTCTGAGTACTTTTACTAGGTGATTCATAAATTTGTCCCAAAATATAAAAAGCTTATTCTGATACCTGTATAATTTCACCCTTCCTCTGGAGTAATAAGCCATTAATTCTAGTCATGAGATACATACTTGTTTAGGGACGGGAGAAGGAAGAAGTGATGTGACTGTAATTTTGACATGAGGGCTGGGAGAATCGTTGAAACAGGATTTTAGTCTTACTCAACTTCTCATTCCCAGAGCTTGGGACAAGTGCTTGCACACATTCAGTTGATGAGAGAAAGAATGGCTGCTAGTGGCAGCTAGAGTAGGTGGAAGCTATTTGGGCTCTGAAAAAGGGTGGAGTAGCATGGACACAAATATAGAGATGGTGACCTGCCAGTGGCCCCTGGTGGAAGCTTTGCCACATGGTTAGGATGGTCAGAAATGGGAAAAGACAACAGGTTAAAAACTACAGTAGTTCAGGAGGTAGCAGCCCTGTTCTCTAGAGCTAGCTTTATAATGTGACTCATCCATGTGACATTTAAGTAACAATCTTTGTCTAAGAATGTACTTGAGTGCATTTTTACCTCTGTATAAAAATCAACCATATGCTTGTATAAAATAGCACATAGGAAGAAGTACAGAAGAGCCTCCAAAAACTGGATCATAGATTATGTGCAGAGAACATGCAGGTGTAGCTGCTTCTGTTATACTCTATATCCCAAGCAAATATGGGCACATTAATTTTTCAATTTGTTTAAAAAAATGGAAGCATACTAAAAACTATTCTGTACCTTTTATCTTAGAATTTTTTCCACGTTGGTTTACAACAAACCTTCCTGATCCCCTTTTAATGGGTGTATAGTATTCTACCTATATGGACTATGATAAGTTAACTAGTCTTCTACTCATGACTTGTGTCTAATCTATTTTCAACAGAGGTAACAATTTGTCAGCTTATGTATGTTCCCATTTGTTGGATAAATTCCTAAGGATGGAATTATTAGGGCAAAAAGGTTAAATGCATCATGATTTTAATAGAAAGTACCAAATTGCTCTCTCCAGAGGTTCTAATTTATTTTTCCACCAGAAATGTCTTGAGTCCCCATTTCCCCATTTTTTTTTTAAACTAACAGTATTATCAGCAAACTTTCATCTTTATCAAGCTGAATCCATGTCTTTGATCTCATTCCTTCCTTTTTCTGGCGACTTGTATCTTTGATCTGTTTTCTTTAGTCTACAATCAACCTTCCCAACCACTCGCCCTGATCCTTCCTTTGTCCCACTCTTGCTGTGGTCTCATTTTTACATATTCTTCATGATAAATTTCTCCAACTCATTTTCCATTTACTAAACTCATTAAAGCTGTTTTCTATCACTTAAATCCCTTAAAGTTACCATCTTACTTTTCTGTTACAGGACTACTGCTTCCTTTTTGAAACTCTCTCTTGGCTTTGTCACTGCATATTAGTCCATTTTCATTCCTTCACACTGAAACACCACTCAGTGATTACTTCTTGGGCACTTACTTTATGACAGGCAGTGTTCTAGTTGGAAATTTCACCTGGATTTCCATAGTATCCTAGTGACTCTCCCTATGTAGTGCTTCTCCCCTCCCAAATTCTTGTACCCACGGCTCACCGGTAACAAATTGGTGGTGTCCTATCTGGCAGTAAATCTCCAAATACTTCCTATTGCCTGAAATCCAAACACTTAGCATGTAAAGCCTTCAGTTCATGCGACCAAATATCTGAGCACCAACTAAGACCGTGAGGCAGTACTAAACCCAGTGAGACTGACTTAGCAGTATAATGAACAGGACGCAGATGCTTAAAAGAAAGTTAGCTTCAGAAGCAGAGGGGCACTCAGCTCAAAGAATACACAGCAACGTGTACAAGCAACAAGCTTGTACATAAAGCAGAGTACAAAAAAACCGGTAAATAAAGCAAGAACAGTGGAATCGGCAACACTTCTGTACAACTACTGGCCTCACAGAATTGTAGTATATTTTTATTATACAAGATATCACTTTATAATTATCTTTTGTATGGGCTTTTTGTTTACTTTTTAATTTAGTTTTTATGGGCTTTTTGAAGGCCAAGATAAATTTGAAGAAAATAACAAAAAAAATGCATACCCAAAAGATGGATAGCTGTTACATTAACTAATATTGACATTATTCTGAACTACAGCTCTGACCAAAGGGTGTATTTTTTCTGGATCTTTACTATCCTAAGCCAAAATTTTTGTGCACATATTAACAATGCATAATAATAAAAACAAAACCAAAACAGAATACAGCTTTTATATTATTGAACTTTATGTACAAAATCATTTGATTTCAAATAAACATTTAATGTAAAAACAAACGTTCTTTTTAAACTGAATTTTTTTTTACATCTACTGTACCATTCAAATGCTTTATCATCTTACATGATTTCTTCAAAATCTCTTATCAAGGGTACATATAGAAAAGCTTTTTTTTTTATAAATAGAAACAAAGGGACTTTTTCAGCTTTTATTATAAGATGACATAAAAAGTTTACTCAACAGAAGTAATTTCATTACTATTTGGGGGAGGGAATCACCAACTTTTTGTGCAAACAATGCTAGCCTTCTTTTAAGCATTAAGAGCATAACTGCTTAAGAAATGACATAAGCAATAATTCTACACCTACATCTCCCCTAAAATAATCTATTTTTTTTACATATGTGCACAGCTTTAGCAAATTAAAGCCCGAGAGAATTGCTCAAAATCCACTATCCAGAGGCATAATCAGAGTTTACTCTAACTCATCATTTGGAGAGCTTACCAATCAAGGAGTCTGTAATGAAAGCTGCAGTTTCCCTCTTTCCTATTTTTTTAAACACAAAAATCAATGACTAAGAACTTAATACTGGATGACAAATCACATCCACACTATTAGTTAAATAGTCTCACAGTTAAACACATCTTAAAGACCAAATCAGTATTTACATTTTATAAATTTCTGAAGACACCATTAGAAAGCTTATATATCCCTTCATTAAACAAAACAGGGAACTGCATCTGATGGTGGTGGAATGAAATAAAAAAATTAAAAATACCTGTATTTACAGCAGCATTGATCCTTTATAAATAAAGAATATGAAAATGCAATTATCTTTAAGGATAATAAAAAATTGAGGTGATGTTACTCAACCACAGTGCTTGGAGTTGGAATAAAAATCTATTGGTGCTTGGTAATGTGCCAGTAGTGAAACCACTTTCTGTTGGAGAAAATCCAACTGCAAATATGTGCATAAAACACATATAACACAGGGCAAAATTGCTCAAAACGATTCAAGTCAGCTTATCTGTATTGGATATTCTAATCATGAAATACATTACAAAGACATCCTTGCAAAGAAAAAAAAGTTAGAACATTTTTCCGGTTCATTTTTATAGAACATTTCCTCCCTCAAAAGTGGCATCTTAAAAATCTCAAACTCGTTCTTCCCTTGGTTTACAATTCTAATGAAGAGATGTGGACAGCTGAATTTTCCATGTGATTACCTAATTGGGAAAGGAAAAAAAAAACAACAACAGCAAAACGTTCAAGTTTAAAAAAATATACTGGGTGAGCAATGCACTAAAATTATCCACATAAAAATAAATGGTCAGTAACCTTATAAACCACCATGACATTTCACTGTCAACAATGAAAAATTAACATGTTCTCAAACAGGCATAAGATGAAGAAGTGCTACTTTTAAATTTTAAGATGAATTTACATAATGTAAATATCTTATGTTGTAATTTTTCAATCCAAATTGATACATGATTTCAAAATCAAGGATCAAGGTTTGACTGCAAACAGTAATGCAACATAATTTCACAAAAATCTCCAATTTTTAAAAAAGGGAACCACATTCCAATTCCCTCCCCAAGAAAATGTCTCACAATTACAAAGTAGAAAAACAGCCAGTCACAAATGCAAAAAAAAGAAAAAATTTAAGTATATGAAATAAGTTCTAGATTATCAATTCAATATATTTCATAAGACAATTGTTGAAGTTAAAAATACTTTCTTTGAAGTATTGCTTTTCATGCTCAAACTTGAGAATGTTTTAATGACATCAATAAAACTGATACACATGTAATGCTGCGTAATGAAGTCAAGTAGAACCCTGATAAAAATATCCTTGTTGAAATCATTTACTTCATCTGACAGTGCCTGTTTGGAACCTATGATTAAAAACAAAACAAAACTCTTCCTAGAGGCTGAATTCCCTAGAATGAAATTTCAGTGTTTGTCCGTAACATGGGTTAGACCTTTTCTTTTCAGAGTTTTTGTTTTTTGCTCTGTTTTGAAACCCCTGAGACACCATCTGTTTCCAAAACTTTCTCTTTTGAGTTAATTTCACTAAATCCATTTGCTGTTCCATTTTGTTCTTCAGTGATTTCTTCATTTGCAGGGGAAGCAGATTCTCCTTTTTCTAATTTTTGTTGCATTTCACGGAGCTTGGTAACAGCTTTATCTATTGACATTATGCTAATGAGATTAAAGTCATGCATGCTGACTAGATGAAGCATGAAGTTTCGACATAAATTCTTCTTAATTATTTTCTGTCCATAGTTTTCTACAAACAGCATACAGGCATGATTCATTTGATTGTCAGCAATAAACCTATTTAATAAAAACAACACAAAACATCAATAGCAATACAAAGCATTTCTGTCAAACACAACAGTGATAACCATTAAAGAACATTAAGACTATATCCAAATCCATAAATGATGATTTAACTTAGTAAAACTATAGTGAATCTGAAATTCAACCACCTGAATGAGCTTACCATTTTAGAAATTCAGAGAGATTTAATAGAGCTAAAACAGATGTCATTTCTGTTTTCCCTAATTTCATTACATACAGCAATTAAAATATTTTCACTTGCCAGCACCACTTCTCATAAACTATACAATACTAACTATTCTCTCTTTCCTATTTTAGAAGCAGTGTTTGTCTACATTTTCAGTTCATGGTAAACCTTTGAAAAAATGAAGATGTCACAACAAATGTGGTCAGCATGACTGTTTCGGTGGAAAGCAAAAAGGGTGCATATACAATGAATAAAATTTGAGACAACCAAATTAAACCCAACAGGAGAAGGCTGCTCAGTTACCCACTGAAACTGAGAGTCCAACAGAGTCTGTAAATCTTGCCTGCAGATTTGAAAAATTCCAAATCGTTTACCAACTACCTGCCACTTTATAATGCCAGTATATAATGAACCTAATAGTTGTTATGCTAACAGATTTAGATCAAGGAATTAAAACAGAACTCAATTTTAAGTAATTTGACCAAAATTCTATCTTGAAACTGGCGTATCGAACAAAAGGAAAAACAGATTTCAGCCAAGCCTCCACATACATACTTTATTCATGGGTTTACTTTAACTGGGTTTTACAACTAGACCAGGGACCAGGCAAACATTTTCTGTAAAAGGCTAGATAGTAAATATTTCAGTCTCTGCAAGCTGTACGTGATCTCTGTCATCTTCCTCTTTTTTCTTTTTTACAACCCATAAAAATGTGAAGACTATTCTTAGCTCAAGGCAGTTTACAAAAAAAGGCTATAGACCATGCACCCAAACATCTGGCACCAACTCCTCTTCACTCCCCAAGAATAAAGAAACAAAAGTGCCCCCTCCCATTTATTTCACTTATCAGAAATGAAAAAACCTTAAATACTTGTGCTGTACAGGAACGCCTCTGAGGATCTAACACTAATGAAGGTAGAGAAGGAAAACACGTGTACTGACAGGGGAATAGTTCATACAGGGAAAGAGGCAGATCTGCAGGAAAAACAATGCTTTAACCACAAAGGCAAGAGAAATAAGGACTGTTCTAACCTTCACCTTTATGAAGCAGTAGTAAGAAATCAGAAAAGCTGTTTATATTTTATTCTGAATAATTAAGCAATTAAAAAAAACTGTAGTAATTAAGTGTGAGAGTTTTCAGGATTTCTAGGTGTGGAGAATGTGGCATTTTATTTTTGTATTCCCTAGCAATTAAAGGAATGAAAATGGTGTTATTAAAAAAAAAAAAAAGGAGGGGTGCTCATTAAATAAAACTCTGCTGTTATAGCTAGCACCTTCCTTATACATTCTTTGAGGATCACCATATTTCTTTATGCAAATGTTATTCTTGAATTAGCATATTTAGGAATGTTACATCTAAATTAACAGAATTTTACATAAGATTCTAACACAGGTAGATTTATAGAATGTGAAGCAGCAAAAAGAGCATAAAGGAAATGGAATATTTGAATTTAGAAATACCCTACCCATGCTTCATGACATGGAGATTCCAGAGTTTCATCACTTCTTTCTCTCCTTCATTAACATCAGAAAATTCCTCAATTTGCTTTATAAAAGGAAAGAAAAAATATCTATTAAATACAGAATAAATATAATAGGTATTTCTAAGAACAAATTGTGAGATTGTCAAAAATAGAATTTTTTTGCAACTAAAAATACCACAACTTATTTATAATAGCAAAGTGGTAATGTTTATTAAAAACAATGTCTATTTAAGTAGTAATTTTAAAAAGGAAATTCTAAATTATGAAAGTTACCTATAAATAAAATTAAAAAATACAAAAATCACAGGAAAATTAGTATTTCCTTTAGTTGGTAACTAGTAAAATGACACAATTATAAAAACTGTGGATTCCTAACCTTAATTTAGAAAAAGTTCCTTTACATTAAATCAAAAGTTTAATTCATATTAAATAATTATTAGTTTTTAAATAAAAGTCATTTAATCATAAAATTCTAAAACCACTGTCAATGATGTTATGATACATTAATAATAATTACAGTAATGGTCTTTTCTCTTAGCCATTCAGGATCTTTTTCATCTTCACTATCTACTTCCATTTCTTGTGGACGGAGAGGTAAACAAGTGTCACTATGGAAATACAGACGATTGTGTCCACTGCTGTATGTTCGTTGCTGTTCCACTTCTCCATCTTCAGATTCAAGAAATTCAGACATGCTTGCTTTTGTTCGTTTTGGCCTAATGAAAAGAAAGCTTGATGTAATAAATTCAGTAACATGGAGAGGGTTCTTTATATTTCACACCACCCAAATAGAGTACATTCCTCTCTTACAGGATTCTACCTAGTTATGCATCCAGAAACCTCCACTGGGAGACTTCTCTAATTCCCCTGACCACTAGAGCAGTAGTGACATTAACACCACAGCAAAAAGCTGTAAGGAGGAAATGAGAAAACCTCTGCAGAAACAGGAGCCAGGAGGGTTATAAAGTAGTATACCAGCCCGGGAGACTCAGCTAATACTGAAATTAAGACTCCCACCTAAATAGTACCTTTGTCTGGCTCCCTTTTATTCCTCCGACATCATCAATAAATCGAGAATAAACTTTTGTTGTATGACCTTTTTACCTACCTGCACACAAGAATGTGTGTGATGGGTGTTCTCTTTACTGGTCCATTGCGACTAAAAGCAAATCCAGGTTGGCGATGAATATCCTGAGGATTTCCTGCATAGGAGCCATCATAACACTCGTTGATAGAAACATCTATCCTAGCACCTTTTGGATGATACTGTAACAAAAATGGCAAGGTGTTTAGGAAAAGAAAATATTAATTATCTTACCCTAAATACCTATCCCTCAAATTTAATTAATTAAAAAGTATTTGTGAGTTCTTAATGTTTTGAAAACTAAGCCAGGCATTCCAGCATGGTGAACAGGAAGCCAGAAAGATCTGTGTTAAAATCCTGGCTGAGACATCTACTGGCTTGGTAACTTTGTACAAATTATTTCCTGTCTGAGCAAGGATAAGGAAATTACCGCTTAATTCAGAGAGCTAGTGTGAGGATTATGTGAGTCAGTATAGGTACTTTATGCAAATACATGTAAACTGTGAATCCTTCACTGTAATTCACAGCAGTCCATCAAATGAAGAAACTTTGGTATTTTGCACGAAGTACAATTTCTGAAAGTCAAATTGTCTTATATTGCATAATGTATTATTAGGAAGAAAAAATGAGAAGTTACTCACAACATAATTGAAGATGAACCTGCTGTGGCAGAGCTTCAGATGCTTGAGCAAGCTGTAAAGTTTGCGGCAGTTCAGAGTGCACCACGGGCAGTGCAGGTCATCTCTTGCTTCAGTTTGCTGTCTTGTATTGTTGTTATAAAGGAACTTTAAAAATAACAAAAAAACAAAAACCAAACAGCAAATCTCCAACTTACATATCTCAACATATTTTGTTTCAATATCACCTTTAAAAACAGTTAAATCAATATAAAAGGAAAATCAAATCAGAGGCATTGTTTTTATTAAAATATGCCAAAATATTTCAGATGAAACATGCAAAACAAAGGCGTCTCATCATTACTTAAAAAAAAAGGTTCAGCTATATTTACCTGATAAAATATTCTTAATTTTTGTCGGTTTTCATTTGAAGTATCTTTTTCTTTTCTTGTTTGCAGATCCGTAGTCAATGATTCTTTAACAGCTGAAAACATAGACTTTAATATTTAATGAAAATACTTGCTTCTAAAAAGTAAAATAATATATCTTATGAAAACAATTAAACATTAAAGGTTTCACAAAATTCTTCTTATGGTATTTAACACAATTTCTTTTCTCATCCTCAACTGATGTTCATGGGAACAATCTCCTTAATCAGCACCCCTCATCAGATGTTAAGGCCTTTATTGGCAGGAACCATTTTTTTTCCTTTAAAAACCACTACCTATGTCCTAAAACATTATAAAAATAACCCCAAGTAATTATATGCAGTCTCTGTGATGTCTTAAGCACTCTGAGGTGAGAGTGTGATTCTGATTGGTCTTTGTATTCCCAGTGCAGAGCAGTGAGCACACATCCACTAAATGCTGGTTTAACAGGAATTAAATAAAAACAATTGTATCAATATCACCCTAAATCCAAAAGAGAATCATTGTTAATAATTTTGGTGTATTACTTTACAGACTTAAAAATTTTATTTTCCCTGACAAAAGTAACCATTTCATATGTGTATAAAACATTTCTTCTCAGTTTCTTTAAAACTCTTTTATCTATTTGACTGGACACAGAATATTTTAAGTGCCCAGACCAATTTACTTGGGAAATCTTTCCCTTGACATGGGTCATTTGTGTATCTCTTGAATCTGACTCTTACAATGACCTACACATAATTAACAGACATGAGTGGATAATGTCAAAGACAGCTATCTTAAGCTTTCTGCCTTCTTTACACAGATTTAGATATAAACACATGAATGCTCTCAGGTCAAGGACAGTGTTCCTATCAGGCAGATACAAAATGAAAGAATACTGCAACCTGAGCCTTAACCTAGCCGGGTGAACTCTGCCACAATTTGTAAATGTTTTTCCCTCTTAAAAATTTACTGCAAAATTGTAACCTAGTAAAATTTAGGTTATGATGATCCTCTTCCAGCCCTAAATTTGTACAAACACTCTGAAATACTAAAGTCAGTTCTATAACATACACAAATTCTTATGTGAATTTTAAAAAGCTTACAGTTCCAAAGCCTTTTATAGACTTAATTCCAAAATCTAAAAAGCTCTGAAAACCAGTAACTTTCTCATGAGTTTGAGACAAATTTATTTAATGGAAAAACTTGTCCTAAATTGACATAAAGCTGTAAGACCTCATCTGGAGGTGCTGTATGATACACAGCACATGTACTGCATACTATATACCATGCTTATAAAAACCAAAAACACCCCCAAATTCTCACATACATCTGGCACAAGTAGGTTTTGAATAAATAACTGTGGATTAGCATCTCAACACAAAACTTTATATTTAATACAGGATTAATACTTTACTGTCTGTTTAATAAATCAAATAGTATTTCCCAAAGAATAATTACTGGAGCAAAAGACAAGCAAATTAATCTAAAGCCTAAGTCCTAACTTTGCAAAGTATTATTTTGACAGTAATGTTTTCTTACCAATAGTTTGAGTAGGTTTAACTGAGCCAGGCTTGTTTTCTTGATGGAGGCTCTCTGAATTTCTAGTGGCAAGAGGCTTGGCGATAGGAGCCGTAGATTTATCATTGGTCTCTCCTGTCCAACGAAGAGTGAACTGCAATGTAGGTCCCTGAGAAAATGTTTCAAATGGAGGCAGCCTCTAAAAAAGAAAAAACATGAAAAAGAGTGAAGATTCCAAATAATGAACTGAAAGAAACTAGGAATAAAAAAAAATTATGGTAAGTTAATGTAGATTTGAGTTAAATCACAGATTCTTCCTTAAAAACCCCAAATGCCTAGAGGGATGGCCAAACAAATAAAGTCAATGTATGGCTCAGCAGAGACAGTAGTGCTGGGGGACTCAGGCTGTCTAAGAGGCAGCCACTTACTGGCTACTGCTGAACTGCTGCTCTGTACAAACACTGGCCCAGCACAGCCAGATTTTCAGATTTTGTAAGAAGCCATAAATCCAAGTTCCCATGATAAATATTCCCATTTTTATTTGTTGCTAACCAATAAATTAAAAAAAAAATTAGAAAACTGTGGTACACCAAACCTGCCAATTGGCACCCTCTCTTAGATGACCAATTACTTTCTTTGTGTAAACTGAATGGTTATAGCAACTAGTTATTTTCCTTGACTTCCCTCAGCTTCACTGATGACTGCCCTTGCTTCTCTTTGGGTTTTGGGACAGTGAACTATCTTGGCTTTCCTCCTCTACCTCTAATCACTTATACAACGACTCTTCTCTTGGTCTCCTTAATTCCTAGCTAACATTTAGCCATATGCCCCAATCTCTACCCATCTCCAAAGATTTACATATTAGGCTGATAATCCCACATTGATTCTCCATTCTTTATACTTGAGCTCTAAACCCATGTATCTCCAACTGCCTCATGGACACTGCCACTTGGATATCAAGGTCACCTTGAACTAAAGAATGTTTAGACATCTGTTCTTTTCTTTCCTCCCCAAATACAGTTATTTTTGTTTCAAGTATTATCATTCTACTAGTGACCCTAAACCAAAAATTTCAGAATTACATTTGACCCCTATTTTTGCTTTTGCTTCTTATACAATCACCAACTATAAAGCCTTACTACCTTATTACTATAGTATCTCAGCTGCTCTCCCTGCTTCTAATTTTTACTTCTCGATCTGTATCCGGAAGATCAAACAATCTTCTCAAACACTGCTTTCATGCTATTTCCTTTTATAGAAAACTTCAATGGGCTCCTACTTATTTTACTGCTTTACAAGACTGAATTCCTACATCTTTATTACAAATAGTTCTCTTAAAACTGTAACTTTAGATTGGAATGAGGTGAAAATGTAATCACATAAACCAATTTTGACACAGTGAGTCCACCTCTAGGAATTTTTCTTATAAAAATACTTGCAATGAAAGATCAACCACTACATATAAAAACAGATAAAAAACAAATTTCTCCTGTACAGCACAGGGAACTATATTCAGTATCTTGTAATAACCTTTAATGAAAGAATATCAAAATGAATATATGTATATCTACATGCATGACTGGGACATTACGCTGTAAACCAGAAACTGACACATTGTAACTGACTATACATCAATTAAAAAAAATACCTGCAATGAAAACGATACATGTACTACAGGTATACTCACTACATTTTTGAACACGTTAAAAAAAAATTAAATAACTGAATTATCCATTAGAGTGACAATGGTTTAGTCAATTATGGGACATTTATTTAAAATAAAAGTAATAAAAATGCAAATCTATATGACCTGACTTAAAAGGATGCCCATTTCACACTGCCTCAGTTTCTTGGGAAAACCCAAGAACTCAGATATATAATTCTTATTTTCTCATGGATAAGCTTAACAAACTTTAAATAAGAAATTTAAAACATAAAGACAATAAATAGCTGCAGACAATTCCAATACTATAGATAAGTATAAAGAAATATTTAAAAATCCCACCCACCTAGAGGTAACCACTAATATGAGTAATTTTAGAAAAAATGGGTGTATGTATTATGTAAAAATTAAATATCATGGAAATCTTCTTGTCAAAGTATTGTTCTTTTTAATGGTTATCTTCTTAGATTTAAGATGTTTCCAATTTTTAGCTATTTAAAAATTTGACAAGACCTGTTACTTACATCTTTTCAGTTAACCAGTTACTACCCTGTGACAAAACTGTAGAATGGAAATTGGTATATAGAATGAATTGTTAATTATATACACAATTAAAATTTTTATCCATATTGCCAGTCTGCCCTGCAGTAAGGCTGTACCAACTTATTCTTACATTAAAGCATTATTTGAGAATATGTTTCCTCACATCTCCAACTAGAAACTGTCAATCTGGTAGTCAAAAGTAAAATCTCTGAGTTTGTTGGCATGTCCTTGAATACTAGTAAGGTGAGTATTTTTTTAAAAGCTTACTGGACATCTATATTTGTTGCTTTAAGAACTGCCAGACTGTCCTTTACACATGGTTACATTTTTCTAATTATAGATTGCTTGTCTTTTTCTTATTTTACTGCATATTCATATTAGCCTTTTGTATGTTAAAAATATTTGCTCCAGTCTATCATTTGCTCTTAACTTTAGATTTCTGCAGTATAGAAATGATTCACTTTAGTCATTTTTATTTTATGCTTTCTAGTTTAAGCATCATACTAAAAGGGCTTTTCTCATAGCAAGATTATATTAATATTCACTTATGTTTTTTTCTGAAGTTACGTAGTATTATTTTTTACATTTACATTTATGTGCCTTCTGGAATTTATTAGGCCTTAGTTTATTTCCAGATGGCTAGAGGCCAATTCTGTCACGTAGGTAATGAAAAATTTATCTTTCCCATACAGATTGAATGCCAATTTTATCACAGACTAATTCAAAATGTATAGGAAACTATTTCAAGACTATGCTTCAGTGATGTGCTTATCTATTCCTATGCTTATAACATAAATTTTAAGTTCTTTTAACTTTATAGTATGTTCTATTGTCTGCTAAATAAAGGGTCTCAGAAAACGTTCTCGTAAGTTTCCTTAGTATTATTACATACTGTTTTAGGCTAACTTGAGATTAATTTTTAAGGCCTAAAAAAAAAAATCAGGATTTTGCTTGTGCTGCACACAGCTCTAATACATTTAGAAATAAATGACACTGATATTCTGTTGAGTCTGCCTATCCAAGAAATGTATGTCTATTTTTTTAAAGTCTCTTAGAAGAGTTAAGACTGCTTCATCTAAGATTTGCATATTTCCTGATAAATTTATTACTAGTCTCAAATGTTACCTGCTATTACTATGAATGGGATTTAAAATATCAGTTAACATTTATTGAGCACTTATTTTATGCCAGGCACGGTGTTAAGCATCTTTCATTAATTAGTTCATTTAATCCATGAATTCTATGCCTTGTTTTACAGATGAGAAAACAGAGACACACAAGATTAAGTAATCTGCCAGATGCCACATAGCTAGGAGTGGAGATTTGAACCTGGCAGTCTGGCTCCAAGGATGATGCCTTCCATTAAATACTCTGACTAGATAATTTTCACTTGTGTTTTTCAAAGTATGTTTAAAAAGGGCTCTTTACTTCCAACATGAATTTGCATTTGGGGAAGAAAACATCAATCAAAAATGGGAGTTCATAACTATAACGTGCTCAGTCTTCTAAGTAGTCCATACCTTCCCATCAAGAATAGTCTCCCATGTTGCTCTTTTCTTGCTTATTGGACATTCTTCCATTTCCTGCATGGCTACTTCATATTCCCCATCTAAAAGCTGTAAGCGCCTGTTAGACAAACACATACACTTTAAAGTAACCTGTGTATTATTGTAAGTACACAAATTCTACATCTTTAGATTTATTCTAAAAAGCATTAAATTTATAAACTAGCTTACATACCCGACGATTTAAAAATATACCTATGCTCCATTCCTACAAAAGCAATTTTAATGATTTGTACTATTACTAGAATTATTTCATTACTGTAGCTACTCAGATATAACTTTGAACATTTAAAGTAAATATGCCTAAGGTCTTAAAACTTGTTAAGTTTTAAACATTAAGTATAAAGCGTGTGTGCAGGCTTTATACTTTTAAAAATGGGATAACAACAGTGTTACAATACTTGCCTTAGGGAACTACGTCTCTGTTATCTTTAACTATTGTAAATACCTGAACTAGAATTCTTGACTTTTATACTTGACCAGTAAACTAATTGGTGATTATAATGATGACTTGTAACTACAAGATCTTGGGGGCACCTGGCACATATAGGTGCTCAATAAACATTTCATGGGTGAATGAATAAATGAAATACTGCTTGAATCAAACAATCAATTAAATTATACCCATACTCACAGTATAGTTTTATTGTGTGTGTACATATTTGTGTGTGTATATATATAGTTTATATTATTTTTTCCATACCATTAAACACTAGTAACACTACTAACCTAAATACCATTCTTCAACCATACTCAATGATTATATGTGTATTAAGAATCTGGCTTCTCTCCATCAGTCTTAGAGAAATTCTGTTAGGTGATATTAGCTAACATTTATTGAGTGCTTACTATGTGCCAGGCACTATTTTAAACACTATGTGGTTCATTTAATCTTCCCAACAACTCTATGAAGTAGATGCTATTACTCCATTTTTCAGAAGAGGAATCTGAGACATAGAGGGTTAAGTAACTTGCTTTAAGATGACAGTAAGTAGTCAGAGCTAGCAACTGAATCCAGGTAGTCTGTCGCCAAAGTCTGACTCTTAATACCAAATGATTTTGACTTGAGAATTTTTGTCTTTGTGCTGTGCTACTTGAATGCACTCTACTTCAACAGAGTATCAGCAAAGCTGTTCAACTTAGTATTTTTAAAGCTGATTTTTTTAATCTTAATAAGTAATACATCGGTATACTTCTAAAATGAAAACCTTTCCTCATGCATGTCTGCATGGCTACATAATGTGCTAGCTTATTATGTACACCTGACAGCTATAATCCAATTTACTCTCCTGCTTGTCATGTGTCAAGAGGCCCTTTTCCCCACAGCCTCATCGACAATGCTTTATCAAGTTTTTTGATCTCTGTCAAACTGGTAAGTGAACAAATGATGTCACAGTGTACTTTTATATTCAGATGTTTTACCTTATAGTTGTTTAAAAACCATGTATTTTCCTTCCTTGTGAACACTTCTATGGTATCCCATGTTCATTCTTCTATTGGTCTGTGGTGTTTTTCTTTTTAATTAGTATGATCTTTTTATATTAGAGGAATGAGACATCTATCTATATATTGTAAGTTGAAATTAATTTTCTCCTGACTTGTCATTTTCATTTTGACTTGGCTTATAATGGCTTTTTTATTTTCACAAGGTTTTTTATTTCACTCAATATTTCATACTTTTTTGATACGGCTTTTGAATTTTGGTTATTCTTTCAGTATACTTTAACTTCTCTGAGTTTATAAAAATAATTTTTAATCATCTAACGCCTCAGATCTTGGCTTGCAAATACTTTTCCTCTACTAAAAGGAACTAAGATTCCTTGAAGAAATGGCCGATTCCAGGGCAGAAGCAGGAAAAGAATGTAAAGCCTGAAATATCTAGAATACTCCAGAAAATAGGTAAAAACAAAAAATAAGTATGTCAAAGGGACATAGGAGCCTCCTCAGAGGGATCATCCTAACCAAATTTAGGACAATTTGAGCATTAAACTAGCAACATGAATGGATTAAAACAGATTGAAAAAAAGTGGAATTTGTTAATCCATACTGTTAAAAAAAATGTTGAGGGAAGGAATGCTCTTCACAGAAAAATACCAACAAACATAGAAGAAATGATAGAAAGTTACTATTTGGCAACAGCCATAAAATAATTTATTCAAGGAAGAATCATCAGTGGATGCTAAACTACTGAGTAAAAGGCTGCTGGGAGAAAAAGGACATTTATCTAGTTTCACATATTAATTATTACCGAGATTACATACTAATTAATTAAAGTGAAAAGGTACCATGTTACTACAATGGAGAAATACGACGACCACCACCTTAACCAAGTAATCAAACCTATTATTAGCTGTGTCTGTGACAAGTACAGAGAACGTATCACCAATTACTGTTCCTGCCCAAAACGTTTAACCTGAATCTAATCATAAGGAAACAATCACAAAAGTCCAAACTGAAAGACATTCTGCAAAACTACAGGCCTGTACTTAAAGTGTCGTCAATAAAGCACAAAATGGAGGGGAGAAAAAAAAAAGGGAGAGGGACTGAAAAACTATTTCAAATTGAAGGAGACTGAACAGATGGCAACTGATAACTAGCTACAGATCACAATCCTTGATGGAAGGAGCCAGGAACAGTAAAGGACATTATCAGGGCAACTGGAGAGAGAAAATAGTTTCTGAATCACGTTAAATTTCCTGGCCAATTGGAGAGAGAAAGCAGTTTCTGAATCACGTATGGCAGGTGTATTGTTGTTATGGAGGGAAATGTCCCTGTTCTTAGGAGATACATGCTGAAGTGTTCAGGATTAAGGAATGAAATCCAGTGTCACTATCTAACCTTCAAATCATCTGTCACAAAAACACACACTTATAAAGCAAATGTGGTAAAATGTTAACAACCAATGAATCTAGGTACAGGGTACATGGGTATTAATTACCTGTATTGTTCTTTCAACTTTTTTATAGGTTTGGGAAATTCCAAAATAAGTTGGGGGAACATCTTCCCATGTTTCTTCTTGGTATTTTTTTTTTCATTAAATAAAAAGGGTTTTGTTTTTGTTTTTTAATGTACAAGGAATATGTTACTATAGAAAGAAATCTTAAAAGAATATAATATATCCCTCCCCCCAAACTGCCTAAAATAGAACATTTACCAACACTGATGAAGCCCAGTGTGCAACATCCTAATTCCTTCTCCCTAGTACATTTTTTTGTTTTTTTCCCATTTAACTTTTTGATCCACATTCAAATTTCTGACTTAAAAAAAAACATTATAATGGTTTCTGCTGGTACATTAAGTGGCATTAAATGATATATTCTAAGACAGTATAGTAGCAAATTTTATGGCATTATTCTTAATCATCTTTGCTTTCCCATTAAAGGCCCCATAACTTTCTTTACCTGGTGGCTAATAAGTGGGTTACATTAAAGTAACAATCTAATTTTTAAAGAGTAGGAGAAATGCGTTAGTTGCTTTTCTTGGCTCTTTGTCCTATACCTGACCGACAGTGAACTTGTGTTAAACTACCAGTAAGCAGCCTGGGGCAAGAAATCATGGCACGTTACAGGTTTCATCCTCCAACCCTGTCAAAAAAAAGAATGCTGCATTTGCTTCCTAGAGGTTCTTTTATTGGCACTAAGATGCTTAATTACCAAATGAAAACTGCATCAGTGATTATAAATCCAAGTGTTCCTTGCTACCCTGTGCCAAATGCACACAGAGCCACACAGTGATTATACACAACTTCTTCCGTAACTCTAGTAAATATACAGATTTGCACAGGGCCCACTTCATTCTGGTCTCCTCCTCAAATACGATGTTCTCCCAGAGGCTTTCTCTATGAAACCACTATTTGTTCTTTATTTTTCCTCACAGGACTCCCACTAAGTGACATTAGTTGATATAATTTTTGGGAGGTGGTGTCTGTTCCCTCCATTAGGAATTAAGCTCCATGAGGGCAGGGGTTTTGTTGCCTTCTCACTGCCTAGAACAGTGTCTGACAAAGAGCAGACACTCAGAAAATACTTGTCAAATGAACAATCTTAACTGAACCAATCAAATAGTTCCTCATCTGTGTTTATTGCTTCCTATGTGATAAAGAGAAAAATTTAGTATTTGAAAATGTTTTTTCATCCATAATAAAGAGAAACAAAGGCATAGAAACAGTATCACCACTTACATGCTGCTTTAAAATAAAAACATTTCTTAAAACATTATGGGAGCCTTGGTTGTCCATCAACATTACCTGTTTTTATCAAATACTGTCATTTGTGCAACAAATGTCTTTTCCCCATCTTCACGATTTCGTTTTCTTCTAGCTGGAAGTTCTTCATTGACATCTGAATTTGACAAACATTTCTCATGAATCAAATATTCAAGCAAAAACACCGTATTTATGATATATATGGCCCCTTCACATAACATACTACCTTTATCCCAAATGAAATACAAATACATTTAAGTTGCAATGAAGTGATACCAGACTTACACTCTTCAATTTTATGTTTTTACCACATGTGTATATCCTTACTTCTTGATATTCATTGTCATTAACCCCACCATTTTCGCAAATGTCATTTTCTGTTCAGAATGATCTTCCTTGCTAGGCAAGGAGAAAAAAAATCCTCCTCATTCCTGGTTTCTTTTCCCGAACTTCAAAGGATACTTCAAGACTCAGAGATTATTTCTTCCAAGGTGCTTCTCTACTAAACTCCACATAGACCTCTATTGTACCACATAGCATTTAGCCGCAGTTAAATTGTATATTTATCTCCGTACTCTAGGTTGGGAGCCTTTGGAAGACAGGACTGGATTTTTTTTTTTTTAGGGGAAGGTAATTTGGTTTTGGTTATTTATTTTTAGACGAGGTACTGGGGATTGAACCCAGGACCCTGTGCATGCTAAGCATGGGCTCTACCACTTGAGCCACACACCCCCTCCCCCAGAACTGGGTTTTTTAATCATCTTTGTGTTCCCAGCACCTATATGTTGTTTGAATGATTACATCACAGGTGAATTCAGAACTGCTGGGAGGATAGGATAGATACATGGTAAATATAAAATAAAACATGAATTGCAGAATCTAAGTGGTGGGAACATTTAGGTGGTCACTACCAAATTCTTATGACTGTTCTGACTGTTCTTTTGACTGAAATTTTTCACAATAAAATGTTAGGAATGGGGGAAATGAATTCACTGTGTGCTGAGAGACTAAACACTAGTCCTTTCCATCCAGTGTTCAATATATATGTATTTTTACTACATGAAATGTTTTATCACACAATAATGAGAACTTTACAGGTTAAATACCTAGTACGGCACAATAGTCAGTAGTCTAAGAGCCATGCCAATCTACCATAAAATGAATTACCTCTTTAGACTATTAGAGATTTACAGGGGGGAGGGTATATCTCAGTGGTAGGGTGCATGCTTAGCATGTATGAGGTGCTGGGTTCAATCCCCAGTACCTCATTTAAACAAACAAACAAACAAACCTAATTACCTCCCCATAAACAAAGGGGGAATAAAAAAGAAATTTGCAAATAAAAACCATGCTATTAGAACATATGCAATTATCTCTAGTTCTGCACCATTTTTCCCCTTGGAAAGGCAAAGATTTAAATAATTATTAAAGTAACTCAGAAAGTTTGTACAATTATGAATACTATGAAGATGTACTAGTTCAATCACTGATCACTTTAATCTCTAATGACAAAATCTAATAAAATTATTAAAATAAAAATTACCAATATTTTCATTGGTTTCTCCATTAATCATTCCATTAAACTCTCTTCTTCCTGGACGAGTCACTCTAAATAGCAATGAGTAAGACTTCACCATATGGCTGTTACTAGGTTCAAATTCATTACTGGAAACTGCAAGGGACGGGAAATTTCCAGGTTTTGTTTGATTGAGGTCAGGATTCAAAGGCACCTGCTTTTTACCTGTAGGAACTTGCCTTATTGGACAACTTACATCCTGCAAAAGCAAAGATTATTATACTTACTTATGCATATACAATTATAAAAATTACAATAAAACCTCTAATCACAGCTACAGAAAATACAGTAAAAGTCATGATTGCGAAGTGGTATGCTAAAATTCTAAGCACAGGTCTGCAAACTGTGATGAAGCAAAAAAAATTGGATCAACTATCCTTCAAATATTAACACAAATGAGAATTTCCTCAATATAATGAAAATAATGAGACAGTATATCCAATATTTAGCTGATGGTCATCTGAAAGTTTTAAATTAGAAATAAATTAATTAAAACCATGCTTAAAATGTTACACTCATGTAAATTAATACTTTCCCTTAAATATTCTATTTTAAAAAAATAACTGATAGGATCATTAGAATAAAAAAAGATGATTACAGTAAGTCCACTGTCAACATTATGATATAGTAAATCCATGTATTTAAATATGTTGTTAATTAGAAGTAGTATTAATCATGAGTAATGTTGGTAATTATATAACTAGAATAATGCTGGAAGAGCAACGTTGAAAAATTGGAAGATGCAGAAGACCTTCATAATATTAAAATATAGTACATATTTCAGGTAGCTTTTTAAAAACTAACAGAATACATGCTTATGGTCTTAAAATTCTGCTCTACAAAAGAGTATAAAATGAGAAAACTACACATCTTCCCCACTGCCCAGGTCTTACATTCCAGAAATGACTAATATTAGCTATTGGTTGGGTATATCCCTTGAAGAAAATACTTATGTCTATTATTTTTCTGAAACACAAAAAGGAACATACTATAATTATATTCACATTTTTTTGCCCAAATAATAATATATCTTGAAGAATTTTCACATCATTACTTGTTAGGGGAGTTGGGTGGAGTGGGGAGTGTTATTAATTAACTTTAGTTTTTAACATATACTTACACCTGCTGTCTCCCATCACCTTAGTCTACTGCATACCAATGCTCTAGCAGTTTTCAAGCACTGTATCACCTTACTAGGATTTTGGAAGAGCATTAATTAGTAACAGGAACCTCTATACAGGTCATTTCTACTCTTAAAATACCCAAGGACTTGAGGTTACTTAAAAGTGTATCTGGTGGCTTTGGTGGGTTGCCCAAGAAATTTAACAACCATAATACTTGTTTCTAGGGTGAAATGATTTCACTTACAAATAAAAATTTGAAGCAGTGTATTAATAAGTTAATGGCTGATAATATTAATAACAGAATCTCTTTGAGAGTGGTGTTGCAAGATAATCCTTTTGGGAAATCTTTCTCTTAACCCTTATTTAAAATTTCAATGTGTACAAATAGCTAAAAAAATTAGCTAAGAGGCTGGACTGGCAAGGAAGCAATTGCATTTATGTCCTAAGATGCTAAAAGATAGCTTTTTCCTTTCACTGTCAAGACTCTTTTGGCATAAATATTTTATGCAGATACCTGTAGCCAAGCTAGAAAAAAAAAATGAAAATATGAGAGGTTGACAAAAGAGATTATCAGTTTTACAATTCAGCCAACAACATATTGAAAAGCTTTTAAAGTTTAAAAATATAATACATACAGATAAACATATTCAATGAAAAATATTCCATTTAATCTACCAATATCATTTTATATGTTACCTTTCTTTTTTTGTGGCAAACTTTCACAAGCAGGACTTCCAGGGTAACAGAATTTTGTTCATTTTCTGAATTTTGTGATGGCTTATCTAAATAGAAAATCAACACTTTAAAATCTATTTTTTTAAAAAAGTACTCGTTTTCCTAAGTCAATTTCGAACAAAAAAGACTTCCTCTAATGAAGCCCTCTCAAAAATTCACTCATTACTTTTTCCCAAAATCAGTTCCAAATTTGCAGCAAATGCTTTAAAAGCCTTTATATATAAGTCATTTAAATAAACCTTTCAATTATAATCACCTTCCTACATATTGTGATTTTTTATTCAAATAAGATGAATTTTAAAAATTAGTTATTTTAATTAATACTAAAAAGTTATTTCTGCTATAGATTTAACATTTATGATAAGAAAAGAATAAACTTCAAGTCAAAAGTATTTTTGACAAATATAGTTAAAGCTTCTTGGTAGAAAGCACAAAAGAAATAAATTCATGAGCAGTAACACAAAAAATGAACATTTAAATTTTTCTTCCTTCTCCCAAAATCTATTAGGAAAATTACTTAAAGATAAATTTACAGATGCTAACGCCACTGAAATGTGAACCATCAGTTAAGCAGGATTGGATTTCAGTGCCTCAGTCTTCACCTTAGGGGGCTGATTAAGAAATCCTAGGATAATATTCAGTATTTATAGGGTAACATAAAAAATGGTTTATGCCTGTTGTCCTGGTGTAATTATTAGCACCGTTTCCTTTCACTCTCAAATGTGTCTGAGTTTCGACAACAAATTATATGGTTACCCTAAATATTTAAAAACTGTGTAAGCCTATCTTGAGGTTAGGAGTTTTACCCTAGAAGCAAGGCAGATATCCATAACCAAAAGAATGGGTGAGTAAATTGTGGTATATTGCTACAATGGATTACTATTAAATAGCAATGCAAATGAATAAGTATAATTACGTGTGTAAACATGGACAAAACTCAAAAAAATGAAAACTGAGTGAAAAAGCAAAAAAAAAAAAACTCCAAAACATTTAAACTGAATTGGTTACTATTTTACATATTTCATTTTGAACACAGATATTAAACTAAAAAGTTCTTTGATTTGACCAAAATTTGTAACCAAAGGAATTTAAGAAGTGAATTTGAAAAAATATTAAACATAAAAGTTATATAATATAAACATTACATTATCATTTCATAAGAAAGACAGCTCTTTTTTCACCTTTCCCCTAGAATTTTTCTAAAGCCTAGAAGAGATAGCAAAAATCAAGATATTATTTACCACCTAGGGGAATCTCTTGGTTTACAAAGTTTAGGAATCTCAAGTTTAAGTAATACTCTCTGTATCAATTAACTAACAAAGGCTTCTGCAAATTAAGGTTCCATAATGCTCCCCTACCACTTGTCTTTACTCGATTTCAAAATCATTAATAGTCTAAAACTTTAAATATTTAATCATTCATTCATCATTAAATTTCAATAATATATGTTAGAGATAAATACATAAACACAGAAATAAAATAAATTTTGTTCTGAGATTTTAGACATCACTGTTTTATACTTAAAAACATCCTTCTGACTCAGGGTATATACATAAAATACATCTAAGTCAGTCTCTTGAATTACATATATTCAGGATAAAAATAACTTAGTGTAACAAAAAATAACTAAAAGTCTAAAATGCAGTAACAAAAATACTCTGAGCAATACTCACCATGAAAACAGTACCCTAATAATCTTTGTATATTCATTCTAAGTAGTTTCAAGTAGTAACTGCTAAAAAAAGTCTCCATTTAATAACAAAAGAATAATCAGATTTTAGGGCTCCTGATGCTGCTTTTCGTCCTGGTTTCTTAAAAATACTATTTCTTTAAAAAAAAAAAAAACTACAAGTACACCTTGAACAGACAAGAGAGGCAATATATCTGCTTCTTTCCAACTTCCACTAATTTCAAAGTTACAATGGGAAATTATTTTCTGGAAACAGAAGTATCGACAGAGTTTACTTTCTCATTTACTTTATAATATCAAAAAATAAAAAATAAAAACGAAGTGAATTTGAGCAATTTTTGAACTTTTTTGTCATGTAGACAGGAAAAAGGTTTATTACACCACATTCAAATTAATTTCAACTAATTAATTCAAGTAAATTCTATTACTATTAATCAAATATTATTTAATACTAATTAGTAAATATTCAATTAATATCCATTAATCTCAGTGACAAATAATTTATATATGTTTTATAGAAGTCCATGACAGCAAAGGGCTAAGAAACCAATAAAATTCAGATGATAAGCTGCTAAAGTATTAGAGTCCATGCACCTTGTAAGTACCACAGAAAAGCAAGTATGATGAATGATTAGAAAAAAATGATTTAGGGGGGAAAAAAAAACATGAAGGTGCTACTCAGGTTACTTCCATGTAAAAAAAAGTGGACCCCCCCCCCAAAAGACTAGATTTTAGGCAAAACTAGAAGAAAAGTTACATTAGCTACTAATACAGATATGACCAAGCTTCAATTTCCTTACATTAAAAACCTCGTTAGTTATCAAACTATTCTAATATAATCATTTTATTATTAAATCTTGTTTCTTATTGAACAATATGAAGGATGACCAATCTGACCTATTTCTGATAAAGGTTTTTATTCCATTGCATAATTAAAAGATTCACACACAAACTTAAGATGGACAAGCCTAGTGGCATTTTATCCATGCTGAAACCAATTAAAACTTTAGTGTGCTTTCACCTCTTTTAATGAAGTAACATTTAAGACTATATCATTTTCTTTGTATAATATCTAACATATTGATATATCCCCACTAGTAACAGTGGCTGTTTCAGGTGTTTCATTATTTTATTAGAAAAAACACTCAAGAATGTTTATGTAGAAAGGGTTCTACTCAGGAGACTCTTCACCTAATTCCATGTTCTAAGGCAATTAATTAAAATTCTCATAATTAGTCTTGGTAAAGTTCAAAAACCAATGGAAATAAAAAATGACAAAAACCTAAGAAATCATTAAAAGACTTTACCATTGTATTCTACCTGTGATCTATGGAAAGATGATGGCTCTGAGTTGGGTAAGATAACATTACACAGCTTTTTTAATAGCAATAGTTAGAGCCCTAAAAGGTATGGTTTAGCGGTAAGACCAAGAATTTATCTATTTAGAGATGAGCCAGATGAAGCTAACATTTAACTTCAAAAATGATCCCACACAGCACTGATTAATTTAACAATTTAAAAATCTATTTAAAACTTAAATGGATAGCAAGAAAATAATAAGGAAGCCAGGCTATGAGTGCAATCTTATGTATAAGGTCTATTTACAACTTTTAAAAGCGTTTATAAGGCAGAGTTTCTTAAAACTCATTCTTCAGACGACCTACTTCTAAGTCACTTTGCTGCTTTATTAAAATGAAGACTCCTAAGCTCCAGCGAACCCTACTATATCTGAGTCCTTGTAGGGACCAGGCCTACGTATTTCAAACTGTCAGAATGTTTCTACACACACTAAAATTTAAAACTGCCACTTTAAAAGTTTAATTAGTTGCAAATTATATCATTCACCACCCATCATTGACCACATAAAGCAGTAACAGAAATTTCTCAAGAAGTCCACTAAAGAGAAATTGTATGATCAGAATCAACATCTTGTCCATTAAATATAATTTTATAAATTTACACACACAAAAAATAATGTTTTTTACATTCACAAAGATGTTTTGTTTGTCGTTAGAACGCCAATTATGTTTAAGTACATACCATTTTTGTGGAAGAAACCAGTAAATGTAAGCTGCAGATGAGCTGATAAGCTAAAGAGAACAAAAAATTTTTATCACTTCAATGTTCTGTAATAAAAAATAACCTAAACTTTAAAACAATGAAATCAAAGCTACTTCAGTTAATTTATAAATAAATTATTATATTAATTAAATTACTGTCTTATTCTTCTCTTCAGGCCCATGACTTCATGCTTTCCTTGTTAAATGACATTCAAAACAGTGTGGCTATACACATTAAAAACACACACACACAAATAAAAACAAAAATACAAAGTAGTAAGGAAGGAAAAAAAAACAGACCGCCAATAAAACGCAAGATAATTTACTGCTCTAGTGTTCTACTTACAAAACGGGGGCAGGTTTCCCTTCCTACTCAAGAAGGTTTTGTTAAGAGTTACTGAATCCATGCAAAAGTGTTTGAATATTTTCAAGCTATGGGATTTCATCCTCCTATCAAATGATGCAGAACCATCACTTCCTATTTCAATTAAGGTTGAAATACACAATCACGAATCTATAGATTCAACGTCATTTTCACTTTTAATTTCAGAAGCAATGAAAAGGAAGCATAAAGTACGGTGATCGTTTTGTTCTGAAAAATATCTGTAACAATGGAAAAACTACTAAGATGGGATAGAATAAACAAGAACATCAACAGGCTTTTGTAGCACCTTTTAACTGGAAAAGAGCCATTGATCAGGAGCCATTCCTAACTTTCCAGAACAGTTTCTGTCGTGTGCCACAGACATCAGATTATAGAGGGCTACAGAGAACAGATGTTGGGAAAAGGGAAGCAGTACTGATCCCTTACTCAAGAAATTTACTAGTGTAAAGAATGAAAGTAAATGGAGGTTACAGGGTAATAAAGATCAATAAAGAATATATTTTTGCCTTTTAAAAAATAATGCTTACAATATAGGCATTCTTATAATCAGAGGAAAAGAGTTTTACTTATAATCAGAGGAAAAGAGTTTTACAAAGACTTAGAGGCAAGAGAGCATTAAGGAGCAAGTAATGATTGGAAATGAGGACATTTTATAAATAGGTTAGCTTTGTAACTTTGCCCAGGACTTTTTTCTTAGAGAAATATGAGGTAAATGAGATACCTCAACCGAAGATGTGAGGATGCCTCTGTCTTCTTAGTGAGGTAATCTATGCAAGTGTATGCTAAAAAAAAGTACAGGATGGGGGTCTTGAAGGGCATTTCTAGAATAGGACTAAGAAAAGTATGCTAGGATATCAGTAGACAACAAAATGACTGGGGAAAAAAAGAGTCCAAGCAGAGTTAGAAAGCATAAACATGAAGGAAAAACTAAGAATAACAACTATAACTTAAGTATCAAGAAAATAAAAATGTATACAATGGGATTCTTTAAAACAGGTAATTCATGTATATTACTCGCTTTCTTGTGTATATATTACATGAATCAGATATATTTTTAAAGCACATCAGGAATGAATAGAGGGAGGGTTGACTACAAAGAAGGCATGAAGGAATTTGTAGGGTTTCTTATCTTAATTGTAACAGCTGTCACGTGACTAAAAAGAGGGAATTTGACTGCATATAATTCATACCCCCCTCCAAAAAAAAGTACATTAAGGGAATCAACTATAAAGGAACTCAAAGGACTTTTTCAAGCTGATGAAAATGTTCTGTAACTTGACTGTGATTATGGTTATACAAGTGTATATATATGTTTGTCAAAACCCAAACTATATACTTAAGGTGGGTGTATTTTACTGAATGTTAATTATACCTCAAGTTGACTTTTAAAAAGTGTATCTACAATCTACATGCCATTTTACTAAAAGATAACTAGTATTTTCCTATAAAAATTATTCCATAAATGTAACCTTACAATGCAGAATTAGTGAAACTCCAGAACAAAACTGAAAGAGAGAAATATTCTAATTTCCACATGTTAGAAAATAATCCATTAGTCACAACCAATCTATCCTACACTTGGTTGCTTCAGTTAAAACTACATACTAAGGATAGGTTAAATTTTCTTAAAACACCATTTTGTATTCATCATTCCTTTCTCCAAATTTTCTAATCAGTCCCCAACTGCCAAATCTTTTGTCTAACTGCTGTCAATAATACAGCTCCCATTTCTTCTTATTTCCACTAAAGCCTTAAATAGGAAAGTAGGATAGAATGATAAAACAGACCCAGAAAATCAAAGTTTGAATTCTGGATTCAGTTATTAGCTATGACCTAGTATCTATAAAATGAGAAAAAGACCTCTCAAGATTGTGAGGCCTGGAGAAATTAATAATCCATCAAAATACTTTCTCCCTCTTCCACAAAGACTCCATCCCCAACCATCCCAGAGCTTAACTTCCTTTATAAGCACTTGAATTTACAACATTTTTGTCACAATTTTTTCACATACATTCTCTTCTGACATCTTACTATTATCAGTGTCCCTAGCACCTAGTAGTGTCTTATAGAAAAGCACTCAAAAACTGCTTTTTGAGAATAAAATAATGCCATTTGCAGCAACATGGATGGACCTGGAAATTGTCATTCTAAGTGAAGTAAGCCAGAAAGACAAAGAAAAATACCATATATCGCTTATATGTGGACTCTTAAAAAAAAAAAAGACACAAACGAACATATTTACAAAACAGAAACAGACTCACAGACATAGAGAATAAACTTACGGTTACCAGAGGGGAAAGGGGGTGGGAAAGGATAAATTAGGAGTTCAAAATTTGCATCTCTTGCAGAGTGATGGACATGCTAGCTATCTTGATTGTGGTGGTTTCATGGGTATATACATCAAAATTCATCAAATTGTACATCTGAAATGTGTAGTTTACTATATAGGCATTATACCACAATAAAGGTGTTTTTTTTTTAAATGCTTTTCATAAGGATAATAATATCCTCCCTAGAGTAATAAGATTTTTAAGGTCAGGGATCAGGACCCATTATACCATAGAACCTATAATATTATTTACATTGCTTTTACAGGAAATGTGATTCTAAGTTCCAACTGTGAAATGACATAAATATCTTGCACTGATCTACCCCAGAAAATATTTTAGTGTTCCTTAAAACATGGTCTGCACACTGAGATCACTGGGGAAAGTTACCATTCCACAACATGTAAGAAATTGAGAATAAGACTTTATATACACTTAACAGAAATTAAGCATTGCCATAACATCCAAGTATGTGGTCAGTATATTTACAAAAGTATTCATCCACAAAATACTGGAAATTAAAAACAAATAAAAAGGTCCTTCACCTTCACAGGATGGTTTGAGACAGTTTTAAACAGTACATTATAAATTAAATGAGATGGCAAGCACATTCAGCCATCATTACAACATTGTTTGAGAAAAGGAATTCCAAATTTCAATTAACCAACTTAAAAAAATAACTTTGGAAGTGTGATTTGCTATGCAATTTCCCCTCCTCCCCCTCCTAAAAGTAAACTCTCTGATAGGTACCCAGAATAAAATGTAACAATGAGGCCTAGTTGTTCCCTCCCACAGGTGGCTTAGTCCAAGTAAAAACGGCAGTTTTCTTTTCCTTCCTGATTTACCCTCTTCCCTCTTGTGGCTACTGTATCCACATCTTAACTGGTTAAGCTGGATCAGAAGTGGGGAAGAAAGAAATATGTAGGACTGATCTGACCTATTTGGTCTTAAACAGCCCAGGATCTAGCTTAGACGATCAGGATGAGATATCAGATAAGAATTTGGTTCATCTTTGTGTGTTCCCTATCTGAATCTTCTTAGGAAGCAAGCCAGATAGCAATGGGAAACTAGAGGGGGAATTTGAAATTTGGGGATGCGATTCCAAGCACAAGCATCTGACAATTCTTAAGTAGTTCACAGAATGAGTTTAAGTAAATTTAAATTCTTAACAGACTAACATTTTGAGATGAGGTTCATGCAGGAAACTCAAATTTTAAGAATAGCCAGTACCCTCTGAGGGACCAACATTTTTATGCAGGAAAGAGACCAAGACAGAGCTTCTAATTTGTATACATTAATTTGACAGTGCAGGAATAAGGCTTCATTTCTAGGACCATGGCTGTATCACCTCAAAACAAGACAAATTTGATAAGTTATTTGGCATCTACACTATTACATTTAATGCTATGATCTATAAAGCTGAGGAACTGGTGACTGCGTCAAGTCCATTATTCTGGAATCCAGTGTCTCTTTTGAGGTTCAGACCTTTGTAGTGAGAAGATAAAGTTGAATGAGGCATGGGAGTCCATTACATGTAAGTGAAATCACCTTCCAGAAATATTATAGACAAAATATAAAGAAATTATTGTAAACCCAAAGATTATACAAGAAGGAACATTTAAAAAATTTGTTCTTGAACACTTAGATTTTAAGAATCTTTTATGTTCGGTGGTGAATGATAAGGCCTTCACTGGTGAATGATACCTTCAGAAGTAGGTACATACAAAGAAATTTATGGCCCAGGTTCTGAAAAAGGAACAACTAAAACAAGTTTGAAAAGGTGCCGATTTGAAAACAACTTCAAAACTTACAGTCAAGACAGGGTTGTCAAAAAAAAAAAAAAAAGAGAAAGGGGAGGAAGACATCAGATCTTATGGTGGGAAAGACACAATCAACACAAGAAGCAAGCGGCCTGAAGTTTTAAAAATGCAGCTAAATACACAAAAGAGAAGGCTGGGGAAACACTGTTAATGCAATATACTTATATGTATTTATTCCATTAATAGGTATATTAATTTATGGCTTTCTTAGGACAAAGACCAGTATCTTAAACAGTCTAAAAAGCTCTGCATTATCTGGTCATCACCATCTGTTGCAGCCTCATCAAATGTCACTCTCCCTACTCTCCAGTCAGCTACTCTGGCCTCAAATGATGTTATGTTTAACATTCCCTTTAGAATCGCCTATTTGCTCACCCTCTTTCCCCATTTTACTCCTATACTCAGCTCCCAAATCTTAGTTCCTTTCTTCAGCAAAGCCCTCATTGAACATCACTATTCCCAAATCCAACATCTCAAACAAGAGTTGATTCTCCTGCTTTATAAACCCCCGGTTTCCCTATGTGTACTTTTCCTTCCCAGTACTTGTATTTATTATACAATTACGTCTTTTTCTCCTAATTTCCAATTAGCTCCATAAAGACAAGGTCTTCATCATGTCCCCCAGGACTCAGTACATTCTCTGTGGCATGATACACTAAGGAAATGGGAATTTCAGAAAAAAAATAGATTCAGATTTTGTTATACTACAAAAAGGTAAGAATAGGAAGACTACTAATTCGAAAGATTACTATTCAAAAATAACAACAAAAAAAATGATGAAAGGCACTTTACTTTATCAACCTACCTAAAACATAAGCTTGAAAATATCTTTTGAAGGGATTTCTCCAGCTACTAACAGTGGACCAGGAGTAGAAAATGATTAAGTGGAAGTGCTTCTAATTTGACGATACGACATACTTTTGGAAGCCATTCCACTTTGGAAATCTTTTCATGCTGCCTTTGAGTCAGTGGAGATGCACCTAGAAGTCAGGAGTTATGGCTAAAGAATTTCAAAATTCATAGGATTAACAGCCCAAGAGACCTCTGGGATCCTGCTAGAATGGAAAACTACAAAGAGATCAGAGATTTACTCCAATAAACTACTGTGCTTCATCAAAACTCAAAATAAATTCAAAGCCCACAAAAAATTGGCATGCCAGATGCAAGAGACGGAGAGGATAGAATATCAGGCATTATATCAGATACTCTAAAAAGAAAATAAATGTATTTTAAATACACGTAACCACACCAAAAAAAGCAAGTAGAAACATCAGGAAAAACTTGGGAGACTATAGACATGACCACTATGAATTTCTAAAATTTGCTAATTGTTGTGGAGTTTTCAGAAGCCACTGTTCAAGAAAAGAAACAATCTTCACAGATGGTGAGCATTATTGTTGAGTTTTAGGGTTACAAATGCAATTCTGATCTTGCAGTCTGGTCACGAATTGACTGACACCGTAAAGAAGTGAAAACCATGAAATGTCCCATAATTCTTTCTCTCAGCTCCTTCCCCTTATAAATTGCTGCCATTATTTGTGACAAGTAGAGTATTAAAAAAAAATCCCGAAACACCAACTACAGTTTGTGCAGACAATGCTGGGAATTTGGTTTCATTTCTAAGTCACTACAACTGTCATAAATAGGCTAGGCATTTGATTGTTCTAACTTTTGGGCTGTAGCACTACAGTATTTTTGGGTATCTTACAGTCTCCTAGAACTTTGGAGGATGAAATACATTGGGTTTGAGAGTGGACATATACATTACAACTGTGGAACTACTTAAAGAACATGAGCTCCAGTAGAAGACTCCCAGACTGCAGCTGTCGAACAGATCCCAGGATCCAATTAAACTGAACAAGATCACTATGTTTGAGATGGTACAGAATAAAAACATAGGTGGAGACTTTCTTTGTACATGATTTAAGAGCTTAATTTCTGTTACTTAATGTCATGGAATAACAAAGATTTATTTTGTTCCCTCATAAGAGAATATGACCACAGGTTTTACAAGAGAAATTTTATAGTGCTGGCATTATATACTGGTGTCTAGGGAACTTCTTACAATCTTATGTGATAAGTTTAGGAGAACAATAGAATTATGCCTCATTTGAGATGAGAAATACATTGAAGGAATTTAATAATATAGGGCCTTGGGGGTAAACTTAAAATGAAGCAATTTCCCTATTAATTTTAGTGACTCTGGGAGCAACAATGAGACATTCATAAAGATCTTAGGGGAGCTGAAGCACCTACTATAGTAACTCAATACCTCTGGGCCTAAAGTGCCTCGTTGGGTATTAAGTAAGCATGGTCAGCTCCAACAGAGTTAGGTCTGTTTCAAAAAAAAAAAGATCTTGGGGGGGTTGAAATGGCCAACTCACTGGTCCCAGCTGGATCCTAAAGACTGAAAAAGTTGTTATTTAAAATTATAAGCAGGAATTCCATACAACCTTCCGATGTTTCTATGAATTGACTAACAACAGCCCTGTTGTAGTACTGGCCTAGCTGTTGAGCCCACTGGGTCAAAAGGAACATACTTACTCGATGAATGATTATTCAGAGAACGGATCAGTATAATCTACCTTCCTCACAACACATACTCTAAGGGAAGTTCTACAGTATTTATCAAAGCCAACGTCATAACGAGATAGTGGTAGGATTTAGTAGTGATGAAGGTAAAACCTTGATGGGGAAGATGAAGGGTCAAGTTTTCTTCTTGGTTTATTCTTCCTTCTCACATTAGCCCTTAAAGACTTGGAGGGCAAACTATTAAGGTGTTCAGGAGAAAAGAAGTGAGGATGTCAGATCAAGTTCTGATTACAGCTTATACTTAAGTAAAAAAGACCCTGAGGATCCCAAGAGCTCTGGCTAGTGTAGGTGAACAGACAAAGGAACAGAAATGCAAGCAAAGAATAGAGTGTGCATACACTGGGGATACCCTCTAGTTTAGTCCATATATACTCATATTGTAAGGCATTCTGGGCAGTAATAGATTAAGTAAAGATTTGGGATCTCAGCTTCTAGAATATACTATCAAAGCTTATTTACAAGTCAGGATTGCCTAGATACGGAAATATAAATTATACTTCAGTCCGACAAGATTGCAAGATATACAAGTTTTTAAATGTGATTTTAAAAATTCAAGTAACAAAATAGTTGAAAAGCTAAATTTGAAAGCAACTACAGAAATGACATACCAATCACAAAAATGAAAAACTATAAATTATGCATCATTAAATTGTGTATATCCTATCTAAATTGGTAATACATGATTTAAAATTTCAAGACAAAAAGAAAAATCCATGTGGCAATTTTTCCAATTCCATTAAAAAAAAATCTAGTATTTTTAGCTTTATACTCTTCCTAAAAGTAGTCAATGAATAAACAAATACCACCCAAGTTTCTGTTTCTCTTTAGAGTAATAATTCAACTTTTTTTAGTTTACACATCAAATAATAAATGGAAGCATACTGTCTAGGAATGGAAGCATACTGTCTAGGAATGGAAGCATACTGTCTAGCCCAGGCAGATAATAGGTGAGTCAGAATATTTAGGGATTAGTTTCACAGTGTTACATTTGAAAACATACAAAAGAAGATTCTGTCCAAAGGGCCAGGTTTCTGAAACTATCACGTGATACACGTATTTCAAATATAAAATAAAGTTAGGAATATTTCATCTGAAGGATGTAAAGAAGAGTAAGGACAAGATGGAAAAAAAAAGCTTCTCTCACATTTGATGATGCTTACTTAGAAAAGATGCGATATTGTTAAGCACAACACCCAGTATATAGTAAGTATACCATAAAAATGAGTCTCCATTCTTCCTTAGATGAGGCAGAAAGATTAATACCAACTGCAGAAGTTAGAGTAACTTTGATTCAAAAAGCAGGCAGTTTGTAATAGAGAAAAACAATAATGAACAGAACTGCCTTAGAAAACAATGAGTTTCCAGCACTAGAGATGAAAAAGATAAGGCTTAAGGATTGATTCTCTGCCAGGGATGTACAGAAGAAGTAATCCCTGATTTGTGGACAGGTTTGGGCCAACTGACCTCTTAGGTTCCCTCTAACTCCTTACAATATTGAGATAATTACTAGGAAAATGATCACTATAATTTTTCCTCTTTCCTCAAGTTATGTCACTTAATGTCAAACTGGTAAGTTATCTTACCTATGAGATTCTTGCTCTCCTTTCATTTTCTCTACTTTTGATAACATATCATCAACTTTAAATGTTTTCCTGGAAGAAACAGATAAACAAAATAATCACTTCTCAACTGGGAAAAACAAACAGGTTACACTTTATTGTCACTACAATAGGCAAGATGGAAATCTGATTTTATTATTTAATAAGATAAATTATGGATGGTTAGCCATAAAAAAATACTGAGACAGTGTATGTTAAAATACAGCAGACAAGCCTTCACGTCCCATCTCAAATGCTAACTTTTCCACGAAACCTTTTGTAATTATTCCCAAACCAGAGTGATTTCTCCCTACCTATGGCACTTGGTTTATTTTTATTTTGACACTTACGTCTCCTAAATGTGAAACTTGAATAAATACTTTATTTCTACTAGATTATAAGCTCCTAGAGGGCAGAGACTGGCTTTCTTCAAGCAAAACCACATAGTGCTTGGCATACTGCCTTCTATTTGGTAGGTATTCAAGCATCTGTTGGACTTGAGCCAAACAAATGCAAATTATGTATACTTTTAAACATTCATACTTCTATTAAGGACCCTGACAAGTACGAAAGTACAAAATGTATGAAGTTAATAAAAGCTAATAAAAATAAAATCTTAACATTATCAGCTTTTAACTTGACAAGTTTAAGAGAAAAAAGTGATTTTCCAAAGTAGAAACTTAAATTAATAACCACACCCCCACCAAGCAATTTAAGAATGAATGGATTCTAAAACAATCTCATCTTACTTTTTAAAGTGATCTATTATGTCCTAGTGGCTGAAAATCTAGACCCAAATGTAACATGTTAACTGGAATCAAGTATTTCCATCTATACTCATATATTCTCTTCAAATTTAGAACTTGAAAAGATTCACTTATTTCACATTAATTTGTAAAGACTGAATTCAGATACTAGAAATTAGTAATATGCTCATTCCTCAAAAATAGCTATTATATTCTATTACTATAAAAATTATCAGTAGAGAAATGTTACTGTAAATATATTGCCAAAAAATACTGATAGAAAGAGCAGAATTGATACAATCTCTATTTCAGGTGAATAAATAGCCTCCATTAACAAAAGATCTTTTTTAAAAAAGCTTCTTTCTTTACCTTTAGAGTTACCAAAAACGTCAATATTAAACTTACATCTAATAAAGCACAGTAAGAAGTTCTTTATGAAGGATGGCAATACATTTTCAATCTCCACAGATAAGAGAAGAAAGATGAAAAACTGAGGATTCTTTTAGGCCAGTTACAAAGACCTTTTCAGTATAAATACTGAAATGTACTACTGAGAAGGGTTGTAAAGTTACTGAAAACTTTTAAGAATAATATGTTTATTTCTCTGTAATGAGTAAGAAGAAATCCTGTACGTAGGAAGAAAAGTTCAGACTGTAGGTCACAAGTTTCATCTTGTCCAACATTATGGAGTTGTACACAGGAAAAGTGAATATTAACAAACATTTGAAATAGGTTAAGATCATACAGGCAACTCAGTATTTCTTAGGAAAAACAAAACAAACTATAAAAGCAACTACACAAAAGCAGCCCCACCCCTCCCAACATCAGTTAATTCTGTTCTTTACAAAGGTACTGCTACTATAGCTCAGATTTAACAAGGGAAACAGTTATCAAAAGATTATCAAAAAGGAGAATATTTTTAAATATTCAACTTCAGGAAATTTTGGGGAGAGGATTCAGAAACAGCTTACATGAAACCTAGTATAATGGAGTCAATAAAAGATGCCCTTCTCCTCACCAGTACTTCCGCTGCACTAGTGTCAACCTACAGAATTTGAATACTTCCATGAAATGCAACAAAAGTAAAAGATGAGTTTAACAAATATACCAGAATTAATGTTACACCTTCTGTACAACTTCAAAAGGAGTGATTCTATTCCAACAATGAGTATTATGTTGTTGTAACAGTACAAAAGGAGTTCCAAAACATTTTAAACAAAGACCACAATCACTGGGCTAAATTAACTACCTTCCAAAATCACCAACTCCTCCAAAAATGACAACTCATTTAAAGATATAAGTTGTGGTACAATTTGTTAAAAATTAGTCTTAATGTCTTACATAGGCAAGGCATACAACAAAAGAACTATGTGATTCCTAATGCATTTTTGTATGAAAATAAATTAAATGGAATGTGTATGTTTCTTGGATGGCAAACTGCTTCAAAACTGTCCCAAAGACAAGTTTTTACCTAAAGAGCAATAAATTAAGAAAGTTCATTTCTACTACCGAGCTTTTAAAATTGCCTCCACCCATTAGCAGACAACAGAAATGTATCTTACAAAGAGACAGTCAAATAGTCTAATAAACATGGTGTGAAAATGATGAAATTAGAGATTAAATGTATATATTTTGAATTCACTTATGGATTAACTCAAATTTTTTTGGAAAACACTTTATCACTTTTAAATTAAAATCAGGCAGCATTCTAGATAAGTGATCCTCTATATTAAAAATACTAAGCGAAAAACTTTACTACTTAATCAAATTCTCCTAGTTTTGTAGAATAAATTAAGGGTCTGCAAATTACAGAGTGGGTCAAATCCAGCCTGCTGTCTGTTTTTGTACAGCCCATGAGCTAAGGATGGTTTTTACAGATAAACATTTGCAGTTGATTTGATGATGGAGAACACTAACTCTAAATCCCAATTAAGCTAAATGTTACCCCCCAACACTGCAAAAACAAAAAGAATTCCACATTTCTCACTAGTAGGCCTGTATTATAAAACACTGTACTCAAATATTATATTGTGAATTTCTTCAATTAGAAATCTGTGAACATTTGTTTTCTTTTTTTGTATAAGTACATACATGCTACCAAATATCCTCAATTCTGTTTCCTGTACCACAAAGCCTAGAATATTTACTACCTGGTCCTTTACAGAAAAAGTTTCCTGAACCTTGGCATAGTTCAAAAAATTCAGTATTTTATTCTGCTGTCTAATCTATCACCTTCTTCTTAGCTATTTAGGCACTTGGCAGGTTTCACCCATTAAATGCAATGCTTGCTCTCTTTAGATTCATAAAGATTACCAGAAGACAAATAGTTTAAACATTTCAATCCTTCAAAATACACCTAGATATATCTACAAAGCTAAACTATGTCTTGTTATAGAAAACATAATGCTTACTTAGTAAACAGTAGGAGTCTCCAAAGGAGTCTAAGTTTCAAAGTTTACTATAATAGCTTAACAGTTTTACTAAGTCAAGACTGTAACAATACCAAATTCTTAGCAGAAGTTCTCTCCTTTAAATTTAAAGTTGTTCACTTGATATGCTCAATAAATAATCATGTGTGCAGAACAAGAAACTAGCATTCCATAATTACATATGGCTAAATGTTACAAACCAAAAATAAGCTCCCCGACACCTCCAGACTCTAAGACTAGATGATTAAGAAGTTTTTAAGGACATTCATTCTATTGACTTCAAAAGTATTTCCCCTTTAATAAGACCACCACCAGAGATATAAAATGAGACTTTCTGAATCTATCATCATAGAAGGGAATTCATTACTGTTAGAACATATAAATTTATATATCAAAGATGGTTCCCCTGAGTCCTTTAGTAAAAATATTTACATTCTCAACTTCTACCAAAATTGAAAATAACTATTAACACAGAGTAAAAACATAAGTCAGTAAAATCACTTACTTCACTACCAAACCATTTCTATTAGGAAAAAACTAGCAATAAACCAGGATTTACAAAAATGATATTATTAAAAGTTACTTTGCAACCAATTCAATCAGTCACTCTTTTACCTCAGTTTTCATATTTAATCCTTCATTAGAAATAGAACTTTAAAACAAATTTTTAACATGGTTTGATCAACTTGAAATAAGATTCATAAAATGTACCTTTTGATGTTTGTTCTGGAGTTTCGATGAGACATGTAAGTAAGAGTTCTATGCAAAAATATTGGCTATAAAAAAAGTTAAAATATTAAAATTAAATAGATGAAATGCTAGGAAAAAAATAATACTGATGAATTTTGTTGCTCACTTACCGCTATAAGATTTCGAGTTCGAAGAAATCTATAAATCTGCGTTGGTTCTAGGTAACAGGAAAACAAAATCCAAATGTCACCTATATTTACTCATTACTTAAGTTGTCAAGAAAATACCAACCCAGCCCATGTTATAACCTATATAACCCAATCACCTGATACAGAATCACGTACTGAGTATCTACTTCAAGAAAATTACTACGTACAATTAGATCACAAGAAATTCAATCTACAGCATACATTCACAAAATGCATCAACATCTTTAAAGTTTTCTACAATCTTGTTCTTAAGCCTTGAATTTCTAAGGTAGCTATTTTTAAACTGGTCTGTATGCAGAACTGAAAAATAGCTATATTCATTTAACTTAGCTAATTTAAACTATTTATAACCCATCTCCTTCCAAAAAGTAGCTGAAATGAGGTAGTTGGATTCAGAAAAAGAACTACTTATTGATGCCAAATAACAAAATGAAATTTTCACTTTTTAATTGGCCTTTTCAAAAGTTTGTACATTAGTCAGCCAAAACAGGATAAAACCGTTACCTAGATAGACATTCTAATTCAGATGTGATGGAAGTCAGTATTGAAAGAAATCTAAGACACAAACTGTAGCTAAAATTTTTAATGAATGTGTCTAGTTATAGTTGAAGTTTCTACCTATTTGGCTCAATGTAAATATTATCTCAATATGTAAATACTACCTCAACATCTATTTTTAAAATAATAGATTCCCAAAGTGTTTTTAATGTTGTTTAGTTAAAATTTGTTATAAGGGACTTGTTATACATAGAAAATATTTTATATACAAATACTATAGTACCTTAGAATCACGTTTCTTTAAATAAAGCAGTATCAAAAAGACCTAATATGACTAACTATATTAGTTAATACATCAAAGCACTTAAACTGCTCTGAAACCAAGATCAACATTAGAGAAGAATCAAGTTGTTTTGTGATCAAATCTAACTCTTAATGACAGTTCAGCTCTCCAAAGTAGACTCATCAGAAAGCAGAATAGCTAAAACTTTCTTGGAAGATTTGCTTAACATTTAGAAAGAATTTTAAAATTTTCCACTTAGTCTTCAGTTAGTTTAGTTTTAGTTTCAAATAAACTAAAAGGAGATGAGATATTTTAGAAGGGCTACAAATATGTAGGTTTATCGTCATCTCTGTGCTTCAGTTCTCCACCATATTTCCAATTTAAAGCCTCTCCAGATTTTTCAAAGTGTATTAAGCAAAAGCAAGAATAATGTGACTCTCTCTCAAGCAGATTCAATATTTATTTCAATAAAAACTGAAATTCTTTGTATTAAATTCCAATTAGAATTTCATGAAGCATTAATTAGAGAGAATGAAAGAAGGGTATTAAACAATGTAATACATCTTTCCAAGAACAGCTGATACCATGCCCTTAACATATGCCACGGAAAATTGTAAAGACATTGGGTGGTAGGAATGAGTTTATTCAAGTTTCTGTAAGATATTTAGCTACTAAAGATCATTCAAATGACAACATCCACACAAACGCAAAAAGGAAAACAATCAGCAGGTAATATTCACTAAAGAACAGTTCACATTACTTATAGTCATGATGTTTCTTATAAATTCTATTGTTCGTTTCCAGACACTTTGCCCTCCTTTCCAAATTAAGCCGTAGTTTTAAGCCCTCGAAACAGACCTTAAAAACAGAAAGTGACATAAGAAAAATGGCCCGAAATTAAAACAAGTACGACGGGCTGACTTCTGAGATCGTCTCGAGAGAAGTGAGATGCTTACACACTGCCTGTCTCAGTTTACGTATCCACGAAATGGGTAGATAGATTTGAAAGGTTCAGAGCATCAAAAGGTGCCATGTTAATAAGCAGCACCAAGTTGGTGCGAAGACATTTCAGATTAATTACAATTTCGTCGATTTTACTGCACTCCTCTCTTGTAGGGCTTAATTTTGCTCCTTCAAACCTACAACCGACACCCTTGCACTTCTTGAGTACGGGAGGCAAGAAAGAAATCAAGAACTAATCCTGGGATGTGACTACAGACCCAACTGTACAGTCCAACTGTGACCTCCTCATCTAAAAGAAGCCTGCTCTTAACGTGGGGCCCCACTGCCTCCGCTCGCCTGTAAATCTTCCGGGAGGCAAGAACCTCACCTGGACCCCCTAGCCCACCTCCCCCAGAAGGCCCTAGACTTCGGGCCCCTGGAGCCGTAACCCACGAAGGGGGACCGGCCCCCTCAATTTCGCCCTCCACCCCCGAATCAAATCGACTCCCGGGGTGGAAGGGGGACCCAGCACGAGTGTCCCGGCCCCCTGAGGCTGGAAGAGTGGGGGTTCCTGCCCTCAGAGCCTGAAACGCACTTACTCTCAAAGGCCTGGAGGAAAAGCTCGTGGTCAGCCTGGACGTGCTCCATTTTCGGCTTCTTCACCGGTAACACCGCGGCCCCCGCCGCTGCCGCCGCGGAGGAGGAGGAGGAGGCCGAGTAACTGCCGCCGCCTCCACAGCCCCCGCCGCCGGATTTGCCGCCCGACGCCGTCGCCGCCGCCACCGCCGCCGAACCCCCGAAGCCGCCTCCCCCGGACCCCGCGCTGGGCCCCGAGCCGCCCCCTCCCCCACCGCCGTGCTTCTGAGGCGCCATCGCGGTTCCTGCCTCCTCCCCCCGCCAGCTACCCGCCGGGCGGCCCCGGAGAGTAAGCGCCTGCAATACCAACCGCTCGCCCCAGCAGGCTCCGGCGGACCGAGGGGGGAAGGAGGAGAGAGGGGAGGAGAGGGGAAGGGAAGGGAGGAGGAGAGGAGGGAAGGAGGGAGGTAAAAAAAAGCGTCTCCTCCAGAGAGCCCCGCTCTGCTCGGGAGACCGCTCACCCTAGCCTGGCCTCGCTCCGCCCACTTCCCCCGCCCGGCGCCCTGATTGGCCGGCGGGAGCGCGCGCCGCCCGGCCGCCCAGCCCGTTGGCCCGCGGATTCCCCCGTCAGTCACGCGGAGGCGCTTCTCGCGGAGGCGCGGCTTGGTTGGCCCGTGCGCGCTGCCGATCGCGGGCCCGGCCGCCTCTTTGAACTGAATTCGCGGGAAAATTAGGGGTCGGAGCGGCCTTCCTGCTGGCCCCGGTGCATTGTGGGGAGAGAGGGACCCAGCGAGCGGCTTAGGGAGCGGTTTCTCGCCTTCTGAGCGTCGTCAGTCGCCACCCCCAGGGGATACAGTACCCTTGAGGAGAGGCGGGTCTCTGAGGAATGGGGGTGGGGGGCGAGGGGCCTGTTAAATGAACTGAAATCCACGACCTCTCTTCGAGTCTCTAACTTCCCAGGAAGGGGCCTGCCAGGGGGTTGGTCGGGTCGTTGCCCATCTGAGGGCTCGTGGGGCGGGGATCGCGTCCCCGGTCCCCTCGTCGCCACGTGCCTCAAGCCACCCTTGGCCGAATCCCACCCAGCGAGCCCTGGAGAGGACTCGGGGCAGCCAAGGGGGTGCGGCTGCTGCTCTAGGACGCGACCGGGCTCCACCAAAGGGAGCGATTTATAGGGCAAAGGAATGTCCTGTAAAATGAGGGAAACTATTTTCTGTAGGTGCAGAGAGACTTCAGGATCGTTGCTAGAGAGACTGTGGCTTCTCAGCGTGTTGGAAGCAAAACCTAGGTATTTATGATCCCCAGACACCATAGGGATGGTCAAAGGAATAGATTGGATGGTTTCTTAGAAGGACGTACACCCTTCTTGAGAACCTACTCATTTTGCTCTTGAAAACTGGAGAGGGAATCCGGTGTTTTGCCCGTCTCGCTTAAAAAGATAGCTGCATAGGCCCGAATCCGTTTTCTGGTGCGGACTGGTTTGGAGTTGAGTTGGTACTCTTCAAGATGTGAATTTCAGGTTGGACAAGATGATCTCCAAGGATGTTCTTCCAATTCAAATCCTGTGATGTTGTATTACATTAAAATGAAACATTATCTTCAAAAATCCCAAGCTATAAACACAACCACTTCCTACTTTCAATGACATTTTTTAAATGCCTGCTTTGGGTCCTTTATAAGTTAACTTCAAAACACTGTTTACAAAGCAAGCATCTTTGGAATGGTTATTTAAATATCCCAAGTGCTGATTGTATCAAAGCATTTGATAGTGAGCGCTACAAATGATGCATGTAGTATAAAATTCGGCTCTTCAGGAACACATCTGAAATTAGGTATACCTGTTGCTGATTTTTAAGTACAGTCTATATCTTTAGTCAGACAAAAAGTTCAGAATACTCTCTGGTTTGTTAAGCTGCTCTGTATTTTTTTTTTTTTAGTTTTTCCTACAAAAAGAGAGGCTTTTCAGATTTCTGAAGTAAGCCTTCTCTGACGAATGCCACCTCTAGAGACTTGTGGGGTTTCAGATCTTGGTAAACGGCTCATCTTTAGCTTTACAGAGTTATAAAATGAAGTTTCATCAATTCAGTCAGGGTCTGGAGAATTAGAGCGCACTAAGCAAATCAGAAAATGTCAAGTTGTAAAATAGAATGTTAATTTATTAATTAACAGTAAATATAACTGTCAAGATTACCAGTCTTCAACATTTACACAGGGTTTTTTCCTTTTAGGGGGAGGAGGGGAACAGGTACAGTCAAAGAAAAAGATCAAGTCACAGGTTTTTATAAATCTTGGATGAATAGAGTAATGAAACGAAAAGAATTGGGATGCTATTAAAGCATATCTCCTTTAGGAATGCCATGGTAGTGTTCTAGCCTTCAGCATGCACATGGTTTTAATGTGCAGTAGCTAACCAGTGCTGGTCATGAGACTCAAAGCCAACCATGCTATGGGGCAGGCATAGTAACAGATTCTCACTTTTTGTATTCTTCTTTGTAGAGAATATATGTAGAACACTAAAAAAAAAATCCTTATTACCTTGCACAAATTAGAAATAATTGAGAGGTTATGTTGGTTATATTACAGTCTAAGAATCAGATTACTTTCTACAGGTAAATTGTTTATAGATCACCTCAGGGTTGGTCACTTCTGTGGCCAGCTTCTTAATTTGGGGTTGTTATTTTTGATGGCTGTGGCAAATGTTTTTAAGACTTGTGATGCCAATTCACTGTCAATGACATGGATATGTTTAGTCCCCTACCTCACACTGAATTTGAATTGCTTTCTAGGGTTTTGTTTATTTTTGCCTTCATGCATATCTGGAATTGGTAAACTCCTAAAAAGCAAAGGCCACTATCCATTCCTTTTATATTTCCTAGCACAGGACAACATGTGTGCAAAGATAGAAGAATAGCCATTGTTTTAACTTTTATAGTTATCAGTATGCTTTTATGTATATTACCTCACTTTGTCCTAATGATCCTATGAAACTGGCATTATTTTCTTTTCACAGAAGAGAAAATTGGCTCAGAGAGGTTAAGTGACTTGCTCATTTAGTGGCAGAGTTGTGACGTGGGCCCAGTTTTTAATTTTTCAATTTATTTTTTAAAACGATTTTCTTTTAAAAAATGGAGATACTGGGGATTGAACCCAGGACCTCGTGCATGCTAAGCATGCACTCTACCATTGAGCTATTGCCCTCTCCCTGACCCAGTTTTTTAAACTTCAATTTCGATGTGCTTTTGCAATCAGAATAAAGTTTTCCTTAGTACCTCAAGTTGACTGTTTTTTAAGTTTGTTTTAAAAACTGAGGACGACTTAGCTTCTCTTCCCTTCTTAAAAATCACTTTGTACACCTCCCTATTGTGCCCTCTTTTGTCAGTGCCCCCACTTGACCTTACACAGACGTCTGTGCTGGGACTTTTAACCTTTCTTGTGCCATGTACACCTTCGGCAGTCTGATGAAGCCTATGAAGACTTCTTTTAAAAATGTACAAATGTAAAATTTATTAGATTATAGAGGAAAACAATAATCATTACCCAAATAGGGGGAAAAAAAGTTGTGATGTATTACTATAGGTGCTTTTTGAATAAGATCTACCAGCAGGTCAGTCTGATAACTATCATAATTTTAAAGCAGTGATAAGGGTAAATAATATATATTTTGAGATACCTGCAAGGTGTGGAATGTGATATGGAAATATCTGTAATTTCTCTTGGAAACAAAGCTGCAAGCACTGCAAACACTACTGTGATTAGTCACCTATCTTAGTTGAAGGAGATGCTAAATTTCAGTTAGAGGTTAATGTACAAAAAGATGTAAGTTTTTCCCCCTCATCTAAATTCATAGAGTCCCTGAATTTGATTCAGGTTAACAACCTGTGTATCATAACACCAAGTCATTTTCTTTCTTCTTGGCTGTAAGCTCTTGGGGGCAGGGATCTGGGTGATTTGTCTTAAGAACTGAGGTGTCTATCACTGTGCCTGGCGTAGAACAGGAGCTCATACAATGAGTTCTAATGAATAAGGGTGGACACCAGTGCATAAATATAAATATTGGTAATGATAATTACACACTTGCTATGTGCCAGGTAGTATTTCAAGTCTGTAACAATTCCGACTCATTCAGTCCTCCCACCAACCCTCTAATGTAGATAACTATTATTATTCCCATTTCATAGAAGAGGAAACAAAGCAAGCCTTGTTAAGTAACTTGCACAAGGTAAGTAATGGAGCTGGTACTCTAACCCAGTCTGTTTCCAGAGCCCTTACTCTTGACCATCACGTCGTGAAACTAGAGAGTCTTAGAGACATAAAATATTGCACAGGTCACTTCTAGGTCAAAAAGATCAGTAAATACTGCTTCTGATGCACTGGAATGAATAATCATCAGTATCGAATGCATTTGCTGAAAAGTCACGTAGGTATCGATTTTCCTTTTCGCTTGTACACGTGCGTCTATCCTCCACTCCCATCACCTTAAGACTGAGCGCTGAGTCTATGAAAAGGAGCCAACAAAAGCTATATCAGAAAAAAATACGTTCAAGTCATGCTTTGAGGGAACTATAAAGTTCTATTTGCTGATGAGTTCTGAGCTATATAGACCAAATTAGATTTTTAAAAAGGAATGGCCTCCAAAGTAAAAATAGTAATAATCTTCCCAATAAAAGTTAGTGAGGAAAACACTTTTAACAGTTCTACTTGAAATTTAAAATCAAAACTTTGCCCATTTCTGTTTCCTTTGTCTAGAAAAGAAAAATGTGAGAACCACGGAACATTAACTATGTATTATGGGGTTTTCATAATAAACCACTGATTGTGTGTGTGTGTGTGTGTGTGTGTGTGTGTGTGTGTTTACCTGAATTTAACTAGATATAATAAGGGTCATAGTAAGGCATAGTTAGACCTCCTGGGACAAGAAGAAACTTGACACTAATAACTTGAGGGAGGAAAAACCACCTGAGACAAACTGGAAATATCTAAAACTGAATTTTGGAAGGTCTACATCCAGAGACAGCTACTATGCCCATTGTTTAAAACTATGGGGCATGTTGTTTTATGTTTAATTTTAAACAAAAGCGGAAGTGAATTGATGTTTATTGAGCATTCGACCCATACAACAATCATAAGCAGTGATGTTAGTTACTGTTGTTAACCTCACACCCATGTAACTGAAATTCAGCAAGATTAAGTAACTCTCTCACCATCCCATAGCTTGTCAGTGGGGGAGCTGAGATTTGAACCCAGTTACAGGGGACCCAAAACCCCATGTGCTTTTCCCGTACAATAAAGGTATCCAGCCTGTCATCTTGGAAGCCCCAGAGTTTCAAAAAGCTACCTCAGGGAAATGGTGGGGGCTCTGCTTCTCCATTCATCTTTAATCAGAACTGTTCTGCTTTTATCTGTTCTATCATTTGTCTGAAGATAATGGTTCTACTTGCTGAAAAAATACTTTTTGAACCCCACCCCCACCGTGACACTCTGCTACCTTCCCGAGTCTGATAATGAGAAACAATGAGCTGAAATGGCACTAATAATGGATTCTGGGCTATACTCACCTCAAAATTCAACAGCATTAAAAATAAGAGTAGGATAGGCGGAAGGTATAGCTCAGTGGTAGAGTGCTTGCTTACCATGCACGAAGGCCTGGGTTCAATCCCCAATACCTCCTCTAAAAAGAAATAAACCTAATTACCTCCCCTCCTCCCTGCCAAAATAAAATAATTAAATAATACAATAATCAATAAATCAAATATTAAAAAATAAGAATAATGATTACTTTATTTAATGGTAATGAAATAGAGATGAAAAAAATCCTTGTGTATCTCACACATGCCCTGCCCAGGAAAAAAAAAAAAAAACCGCCTTGCTATTATTACCTTTTATCTTTGTGTGAACTGTTTTCAAACTAAAAGTTTCCTTCATTTTCTGAGGAAAAAAGACCATTACTTTGTCGCTGTTCTTCATAAGTCTTGTCAACATAACTAGCTATATACCACTTCCACGATACTGCTATAATCTGGATTTCCATTTCAAGTTGATAAGTTCACCTTTATTTTACAATGGCTGACTGCTGCTGTTAATCAGAACAAATTAAGAGATACAGGCCTTTATTTTTAGCTAGTTGTTGTTTTTACAAATATTGTTCTTATTTCCATGATACGATTTTTTTGTTTGAAGGATATACTTAGCAATTACAGTTTATAAATTATTATATGAAAACAAATGTGATAGCTAGAGGAAACTTATCTAGTTTAAGCCTCTATTTATACCCCTGAGGAAACTAAATTCCAAAGTTTGATTTGCTGAGACCACATAAGAGGTTTAAGTGTATGTTGAGAGAATCTGTAGGGCTTAACGTTTGTGGAAGTCTCTTAGCTTATAAATTCAGTGTTCTTTAGGATGGTTCGTGTGCTTCATTCAAAAAAAGGTCCTCACCCACCTTACTCTACCTAGGATTTTGATTCTGGTTGCATACCCTTCAGTGGAACTAGTTCCTGGGGAAATGCTGCTGTTCTTCCTGGTTGAACTACTTTTTTTCCTTCATACTCATGGCTTCCTGCCTCTTAACCTTAATCTGTAGGAAGATTTTCCCCTGGACCCTGTAGTGATTGGAAACTTGCTGTGAATCCATAGAAAGTCTTTGTCAGTTCCCATTCCCTGCGATTCTTAGCACTCGAACTTGATTTTTGGCGTGGAGGATTCTGACAATGACTAGTTCAAGAAAGCTGCCACCCTTCACAGTTGAGCTGAATAAGAGAGGTGCCCTGAAGAGCACAGAATGATTTAACAGCTGTTTTTGATAGAACAACACAGAGCTTGTATGTTGCCACTGGGGTAGTTCTCGTTCATATGCTACGTGCCTGGAAGAAATTCCTTGAGATTATAAAAGCATTGACAATAGATTTCAGAGTTCTGTAACCATTTCCTGTCACAGAGTCACTGTAAGTAAAGAGAATGATTGGAGGAGTAGGGCTTCTACTTTACATCAAGATAAAAAGGAACACGTTAACATACAGAAGCCAAGGGATTTTAATCTGGTTGGGCTTTCTTCAGAGAACACTCTTTGAAGAGTTTTCTTCAAAGGAGAGAAATGCTTCTGGCTTTATTTCTAAAATTTTTTTTTCCCCCTCAAGTTCCACTTTGCAACAAACTTAGGGAAAAGCATTGTACTATCAATCAAGACTTGACTTGGTCATTATTTTACATCATGAGTTTGAGAAGGTTATTTAAGTTCTCTGGTCTTCATTTTCTTTAATATAAAATTAAGGATTGATTTAGACCAATGATTTTTGTTCATAACAGAATCACTGGAAGTTGAAGGTAGATCATGAGTAATGTGGAAAATCGTGTTCAACATTCTAATTTTCTTTTTGGAAAGCAAAAACAAAGTTATCTGTCATTTTTACACTATAATCACTGAAAATAAAGTTCTTTATCAGTGGATTTAAGAAGAGATCGACAGTCTTCAATATATCAGAGTTCTGAAGGCACATCTCCCTAGAGACAGAGAGACATGGGTTTCAGGGGTAAGGGTATAGGAATTTAAAAAATAAATCAATTTAGATATGGAGAAAAAAATCAAGAAACACTGATTTAGGTTATTGTTCAAGTTATCCCAGTTCTTTTATTCTAAGAAAATCATAGAAATCAGCTTCCAGTGAACTATACCAAAGCTAAATTCATACTAATGTTCCTTTTCTATAAAATTATAAAACTTGGATTCCACTTTTGATTCCTGAATGTTCAATAAACAAAATGCAAATAGTATAATCTTTGGAGCAGAAAGGTGTTACAAATTCAGCTCTAAAATTGTCAAGTGCCTCTTTTCCTCCCTGGTTGCTTGAAGATCAGCCGCCATCATGAATGACACCGTAACTATCCGGACCAGGAAGTTCATGACCAACCAACCGACAGCAGAAACAAATGGTCACTGATGTCCTTCACCCTGGGAAGGCAACAGTACCTAAGACAGAAACTCGGGAAAAACTAGCCAAAAGGCACAAAGACCACGCCAGATGTCATCTTTGTATTCAGATTCAGAACTCATTTTGGTGGTAGCAAGACAACTGGCTTTGGCATGATTTACGATTCCTTGGATTATGCAAAGAAAAATGAACCCAAACACAGGCTTGCAAGACATGGCCTGTACGAGAAGAAAAAGACCTCAAGGAAACAGCGAAAGGAATGGAAGAACAGGATGAAGACTGTCAGGGGGACTGCAAAGGCCAGTGTTGGTGCTGGCAAAAAGGAGTGAGCTGGAGATTGGACAACAGAAGGAACAAAGATTCTGCAGTGACTGTATCTGTGGTGACTATGCAAAATTTTCATGAGAGGATTAATAAACTAAAAACTTAAAAAAAGTCAAATGATGTAGAAGAATGTCCAGTAAGAAGGTGAACTGCACAATAGTTAGAAAGGGAAATAAAATAAAACAGGAAATTTTATATTGCTCTTCCCATGCAAGAATGTAAAAATCCTCTTTCACAAATTAAGACAAAAATATCCAGAAAATTCCAAGAGTACAAAAAGATCTGAGCAGTCAGAATCACCCATAGAAAGGCCTGTTTAAAAATATGATTATTAGGCCTTTAAAAAAATTCAATAGTTTATTCAATCGATCTCCTATTAATCTGTGTTGCAATTTAGTAAGAAAGCAAAAAAGGCCTGTATAAATTGCTTTTGGGATTTTGTTGAGATTTTTTTTTTCAGAGTCCCAGTCAATTATTTTTAATGTTCTGTGGATGTTTAAATAATATGTATATTTTCTGTTGGGTACAAGGTTAACTATCTATGTCTGTCTGTCTATCTATCTATCTATCTATCTATCTATCTATCTATCTATCTATCTATCTATTATCCAAGATACCCATTACTTTGGTCCTTAGTCTCCTCTGGTCTGTGTGACCTGTGATGGTTTCTCAGACTTTCCTTTTTTTTTTTTTTGATAACCTTGATAGTTTTTAAAAGTACTGGTATTTTGAAGAAAGTTCCTCAATTTGGATTTGTCTGATGTTTTTCTAATAGTTAGAGGGGGTTATGGGTTTTGGGAAGGAAGATCCCAGAGGTGAAGTGCCATTCTCAACACAGCGTATCCAGGGTACATACTGTCAACATGTTGTCATTGATGATGTCAGCCTTAATCACCAGACCAACTTAGTATTTGACAGGCTTCTCCACTGTAAAGTTACTTTTTTCTCCCCTTTCCATGCTATACTCTTTGGAAGCTAGTCCCCACATGTAGCCTACACTCAGATGTGGTGATGGAGATTGTGATGGTGAATTTAGCTCCACCTCCTTAATGGAGGAGTAGCTTTGTAAGCTATCTACAATTCTTCTGCACAGGGGATTTTTCTCTTTTCCCTCATTTCTGTGTTTACTCAATCATTAATTTGTATCACTATAGATCTATGGATATTTATTTGATGCTTTGGGCTATATCCAATACTGCATTATTTATTTTGTTCAAATTGTTTCTGCTTTGGCCATTGGGAGATCATTTAGTTGGCTCCTCTGTCCCTTTGGCCTCATCATTGTGTTTTGTTTTGTTTTTATTTTAGCAACTTAATTACTTTCTCGTACTATGAGAAGTGCCAGCCTCATCTTGTATATTCCCTACCCCAGTCCTAGATCAGCCATTTCTCCAAAGAGCTCTGGTTCCTCTTCCTATGATGAAATGATAGAGAAACCAAGATATGGGTGCTGGGTGTGCTCATAGCTTCTGAGGTGTCATTTCTTCTAGGCCCTCAGTGGTCAGAGCTAGGAAATATGTCTGTATGCTAACATGTGCATACACACAGATCTGTAATTATTTCTGTGTCTGTTATCTCTATTAAGCTAAACATGAGTTCATACTGGTATCTCTGACTCTAATTCTTTTTAAAATTTGTTTGCTTTTTACTGAGAGGTGTCATATTCTTTTCAATCTCTCTCTCTTTCCTGAGCACTTACTCCAAGGGGCCCCAGTTGGTGTTGTTAATACAATTACTTATGTGTTTAACAACTGTCACCACATTTTGGCAAAAAGAACTAATTTGATTTTCCCAGGAATCCTGAAATGTTAGGGAGGAGAGAGGTGACAACCAAATCCTGGAGTAAACGGAAGGGTGGAACAAGACACTATAAACCTCCCAGAAGAAAACATAGGCAAAACATTTTCTGACATAAATCTTAGCAATGTTCTCCTAGGGCAGTCTACCCAGGTAATAGAAATAAAAGCAAAAATTAACAAATGGGACCTAATTAAACTTATAAGCTTTTGCACAGCAGAGGAAACCATAAGCAAAACAAAATGACAACCTGTGGAATGGGAGAAAATATTTGCAAATGATGTGACTGACAAAGGCTTAATTTCTGGAATATAAAAAAACAGCTGATAGAATTTAATAACAAAAAAAAACAAATAAACAAACAATCCAATCCAAAAATGGGCAGAAGACCTAAACAAACAATTCTGCAGTGAAGACACACAAATGGCCAATAGGGACATGAAAAAATGCTCAATATCACTAATTATCAGAGAAATACAAATCAAAACTACAGTGAGGTATCACCTCACACCAGTCAGAATGGCTATTATTCAAAAGTCCACAAACGATAAATGCTGGAGAGGGTGTGGAGAAAAGAGAACCCTCCTACATTGTTGGTGGGAATGTAGTTTGGTACAGCCATTATGGAAAACAGTATGGAAATTCTTCAAAAAACTAAAAATAGACTTACCATATGATCCAGCAATCCCACTCCTGGGCATATATCTGGAGGGAACTCCAATTCAAAAAGATACATGCATCCTAATGTTCATAGCAACATTTTATACAATAGCCAAGACATGGAAACAACCTAAATGTCCATCAACAGGTGACTGGATAAAGAAGTTGCAGTATATTTATACAATGGAATACTACTCAGCCATAAAAATAATAAAATATTGCCATTTGCACCAACATAGATGGACCTGGATGTCGTCATTCTAAGTGAAGAAGGGCAGAAAGAGAAAGAAAAAATACTATATGATATCACTCATATGTGGAATCTAAAAAAAGAAAAAAGAAGACACTAATGAACTTATCTACAAAACAGAAACAGACTAACAGACATAGCAAACAAACTCATGGTTACTGGTGGGGAAAGGAGGTGGGAAGGGATAAATTGAGAGTTCGAGATTTGCAAATATTAACTAGTATATATAAAACAGATCAACAACAAGTTTCTTCTGTATAGCACAGGGAACTATATTCACTATCTTGCCTCTTTCCTGGCAGAGCTCATTCTTTACTTTAACGTGAGTCCCCATCCGAAGGGGCCTGTTTCAGGTTTCTTGCTTTAGGGGCTCCTGGAAAACTGTAACAGCAATTATATTTTTCTGATTCGAATTATGTTGCTATATACTCAATTAAATCAGAGTTCCTTTTATTTTCTCATTAGAAGCTACTTTTCATTTCTTAGAAATCTTAAAATTTTATTCAAGTGTCTGAGCACAAGAAAGGGCAACAGAATATATCTTAAACTGAGAGAATGAATTCACCATAAAACCCCCAAATAAAGCTGGGAAATTTGTTTTATTCTGAGTATTTCCTGACACTGTGAATTCAGAAGTATTTCAGAGAGAAATATGGCAGAGGATGGCATATAGCAAGTAGTTTGGAAAGTCGTGAGTCTTGAAGACTTTTTCAAGTAACTAAGCTACTGACTCTTGCTTCAAACAATACTATGATAGAACCTTTTGCAAAGTTAATAAACATCCTTAATTTCTCAGGAAAAGGTCTTGTAGAAACAAGACTTCCCCCCTATCTTCATTCCTGGCCATACTGCCTGCTCTCCAGTCATGCTAGTTTCAGCATTATTCCATGAACATTTCCACACTGTCACAATATGTTTGGAATGTCTTCCCCCATTCCCTCGTCAAAGTTCTGCACACTTATCATTTTAACTCAGATGTCACCTCTGACATGAAAATGTCCCCTAGACTTCCCATGTAGACTGAATTACCCATAGTATATGTGCTTGTCTATCTTGTTAGCTAAAGTCTAATTCATCCGTGCATCTCTAAAGTCTACTGTAGAGTAGGCATTCAATAAGTATTTGTTGTACTGATTAACAAAAAATGAACATATCCACATGAAGTTGCTTCAGTGCTGCTTGGCGGACATCAGAGCTTGCCCCTAGGTAAATATCTATAGTTTTTAGTGGAAAAGAAGTGGGAGCCAAGACATCTAGCTTCTCTAATCCTAGTTCAACCAACATCTATATAGCCTTAGAAAAATCACTTCAACTTTCTGGGCCTATTTCTTAATACAGTTAGAAGATTCTACTGGATTAGTTTTTGGTAGTCTGGAACAAGATCATAGCCTCAAACATTTTGGGTCAGAAAGGGGAGTTGATCCTGTGAAATTCTATGTATGTGATTTCTGGGAAGCTTCTTATGGCTCAGTTACAACTTTCAGGGATGTTTCATCCACGGCCATATTACTTCCATTCATGTGCTACATATTTCTATGACATTTCTTCTATTCATACTTGTAAATATCCTCCAGAAACTTAGCATCACAGACTTTAATAGTCCTACTTTTCCCATACATTGATAGCTTAAAGAAATCCTCTATTAGTTTAGTCTAAAATTTTCACATTTAATTTAACATTAATTAACATTTGAATTAACCAGCAGTTTATTTTGGACATCTAAGAATGGACTAAGAGGACATCTTTTGTAGTTTAAAAAAAAAAGACTTCATAATGAAAACTCCACTTTAACTTTAGGGCTTGTGATGAGAAAAGTATATAATGCTTAATAAGAAAAACCCCAACCCACTAGTAGACCTAGAAAACAAGGAAAAACAAGTTTTTTCTTGGCAGATTCCCCCAGGCTGAATTAGTCATTCGCTAGGCATTCCTATAGTAGTTTGTACATACCTTTTAAAAGGTACTTATCACATTCAATAGGATGTATTTAAGTTTCTGCTTCTCTTACTCACTGGGAGAACATCAAAGAAGGGAAATGTATATTATTCATCTTTGTATCCTTAGCCTCTTTTGTTTAAAATCTTGCCCATAGTAGATATCTGTTCAATATTTGTTTGATGAACAAATAAGAAAGGTGTAATGTGAACTTAGCCTTGATTGTTGAGGGTTTCAGAAGGCAGAGAAGCAATAAAGAGTTTCACTCAAGGGAGTGAGTGATCAGAGCTGCTTTGGGAAGATTACTCTGATTTAATTTTATTATGTTAGAGACCATGGTTTTTCATTTTGAAGCAATAATTTGCAGAAGCTGGCTCAGACTAGCTTGCAAGAGCCAACTGGTGAATCTTGAGCAATTTTGCAAGCCATTTGTTAAACACAGTTGTTATTAACAATTAGGTTATATAAAGCTACAATGAAAGATATATTAAAGATAAAAGTAATACTCAAAACTCATCACTTCCAAATTATTTTATTAACATTTTATTATTACCTATGCTCTTGAGATTGTCTACTGTATCTATATGGTAGAAATACTAACACGATGTACTACTATGCTTCTCTTTCCAATCTGCATCAGTGGTATAATGTTGGTACCATGAAATCAGCTATGGTGGAAATATTTACACTATGGAAATGGGCAAGCACTATTAATCAATGCTTTCCCTATCCCTTTGGAGAGATGGTTGTTAGACATTTACTAGCACACCCTTGTTTAGAAAGCAAAATTGACAAAAGGGGTAATGAAAAGTTTGGAAAATGGAGTTAAGGAAATTTGCAGACAGTAGGAAAAAAATGAGATGTGAAGCAGAAGAGAAAAGATGAGAGAATTAGAATTATTTGGAGTTTCTGATGTACAGATAACAGAAATTTGAGAAAGTAAGAACAGAAAAGATGAATGGAGATGAGTGGGGCGGAGTACACGTGTGTGGAAGGGAGAGAGCTAATGAGAAATGTGAGAAAAAAAAATTAAGCAAGAAATTTTCCAGAACCGAAGGACAAAAGTTTCTAAATTGAAAGGGCCTCTGGGTGTCTAACACATTGAATGAAAAGATGTACATCAAGGCATATTATTGTGCTTTTCAGAACATCAAAGAGAGAAAACAGTCAAAGCTTCCAGAAATAATAAAAATAGAGTAATACACAAAGGAATATGGGCCATGTACAAAGGTAAGAATTTCATTAGACTTCTTGGCAATAATATTGGAAGCTAGAAGATAATTCATAGTTATAAGGAAAAATGAATTCCAATCTAGAATTACATACCCAGACAACTAATCACTTCAATTAAGCGAGGAGGTCAAATAAAGCTATTTGCACACATGCAAGATCTCAAAAAAAATTTACCTCCTTTACACTGTTTCTCAGGAAGCTACCACAAGATATGCTGCATCAAAATAAGAGACAAAAACAAGACATGGAATCTAGGACACAGGGGACTCATACAAAAAAATAAGGAAAATTCCCAGGATGATGATGAAGGGAAATCCCAGAACGACAACTGTGCAATTGGCCTCATGAGCAAGAGTTAAGATTGGAATGGAAGGAATATTCCCGAGAAAAAACAAAATAGATGACCTGATGAGTCTGAATGAATAGGGACTTACAGTTTGGGCAGAACATTTGGGAAAAATGAATGAGAGGGAAGCTTAACAAAGAACTGAGACAATGATTAACCCTAGGGACTAGACAGGCGATATAATCACAGTGTATTACACAGATCCGTTGGGAAAAGTATTTTCAAATTTATAATAATGTAAATTAAAAGTTGATTTAGCCTGTAGTTGTGAAGACAGTTTGGGGAGGATGAGTGTGTGTGGAGGAAAGGGGACAGAGTTGGTGGGAGGCCAGTAAGAAGATACATCACACTGAATGGAAACAGACCACCCCCCTCCATAAACAGGAAATTTCTCTCCGAAACGGCTCAAGTCTTGGACCCCCTCAGTCTGATAAAGAACATACGAAGGGGACCAGAAGAGAACATTGGAGGGCGTGGAGGAGCTGTTATTTGGAGCAAAGCTGCGGGACTGTGGACCTGCCCATCCCGAGGAAGGGGCAGGGTTGCTACCCTCGAACCCGAGCTCAGGAGAGGTCTTCGGGCCGAGTGGCGGCGGCCGGGAAAGCTGAGGCTCCGGTGCCCGCCCCGCGCCGGCGGCGACGCGGCCGCCTCCCGACGGCCGGCAGGAGACCCTCGAGGGCCACGGTGGCCGGGCGGGGGGGCGCACGCTGCGGGCTCCGCTCCGCCTCGCTCGCTCCCTGTGCCCGCCTCCACCGCCGCGCCCGGCCGCGCCTCCACCCCGACTCTGAACCTGGTCCCCTGGCCCCGGCCCTCGGCCCCCGATCCTGACCTTCTTCGCTCCCTCCAACCCCGACCCTCGCCTACGACCCCGGCCCTCGCTCCTGCCCGATCCTCGATCCCAGACACAGACCACCGCCTGGACCCCGATCCGCAGCCGGCGAGGGGTCTGTGGTGAGGCCGGGGCGAGCCGGGGGAGGCCAATCGCTCAGTCCCCAGGGTGGTGGTCCCTTGGCCCTGGCCGGGCTCGTTACTGCAACGGGGTGCTGGAGTGAGCGCAGAGACGAGACTCGACAGTTTCCAACCTGGGCGGGGTGGGTGACCCCGGGAACCAAGTATAAAGGAGCCGAGGGAATGGACAGTAGAGTGGCATTTTAGTTACGTCGTGGTTAAATCTGTGCAACACACCAGCCATACGTTTGCATAGAATCTGGGGGTAAACCACTAGACATAGCTGAAAAACTTGCACGTGGGCTACACAGGGGCGCGGTAATAGGAGAGAAGGAACGGGTAGGGTAGGGGAAGGCTGTTTTTCTTTACATGTTTTAAAGTAGTATTTGGCTTTTAAAACTAGTTGGTTTAAAAGGGCGGGGGAGGGAGACAGAGAGAGACAGAGAAAGAAAACGATAAGGAATCGTTAGTGGCCTTTTGTAACCCCAAAGCCTAGATTTTCCAGCTAGCTCCCCCACTTACTAGCTGTGTGAACTTGGGCAAGTCACTTCACCCTTTGGAACCTTGGTTCACTCCTACGTGAAAGGAAGCTTCACCCACCCACAGAGTTTCGGTAAGGATTAGTGACAAGGTAGGCAAAGATGCTTTGTCAAAGTCTGTGATGGACACAAACTAGTTGTTCAATGGACCTGATGAATGAAGTTATTTTAGAATGAATAAAGGGGTTTGTAGCCAAAAGCGGCCTCTCCACCACAATACCTGTGTGCTGAAGGGCTGGAGTGGATGTGATCAGATTTGAATGTGGGTTTTTGAGCAGACCAAGGCTGTAAAGGAGAGAGCAACAATAGAGCTGCTTGTGTGAACAACCAGAGAGCTTTTTAAATGTTAATTTGTACCTGGACAGCTCCCAGGTTGTGGAGGCTTAGGGTGAGAAGGGGAGAAAAGAGAGCAGGATTTTTGAAAGAGACAGAATATGCCCTATTTATTACGGGTATCTTATTAGCAAACAGATAACGTTAGGGAGGGAAATCATTCACCTTACAAAAACTGGTCCTCATATGAAAAACGTATCATCAGTTTCTCAAGGCAGAATCTTCTCTGATGTTTAAAAACAACACTGTGTAAACTAAAAATTGAGGTATTTCAAGCAATTGCTCTCAAGTGTCAATCAGAAGTGAAGATAAAGTAAGTTTTCATTTTCATGTCCCAGCTAACCTGAAAAAGATGGTGGAGCTGGGATTTGAACCAGAGTTTGATTCTAAAGCCTCTTCTTTCATTTTTCTTTTCTCGCTATTGAAATGTTTAACTTAAATGAAAATTATAAAAATAATACACCTTTGTTATATCACCCGACAATATAGTAAGACATAAAGTCCCAATTCCACTTCTCAGAGATAACAAATGGGTTGGTGGGCAAGTCTCCTAGCTTTTTATTTTGCTCATATCACAATACACACATTTAAAATGGAGTATACAATATCTACTATTCTGCAAATTGCCTTTTTATTTAATGAATGAATGAATGAATTAATTAATTTAATGGATATACTGGGGATTGAACCTAGGACCTTGTGCATGCCAAGTATGTGCTCTACCACTGAGCTATTCCCACCCCCCTCATTATCTCTAATAGTTGCATATCATACCATTGTATGGATGTACTATAATTTATTTAGCCACTTCCTGGATACACTTCTATTACAAACATTGCTTCAGTGACCACTCTTGTATATGGTAGTGCACTTTTGTAAGTGTTTCTGTAGGATAGATTCATACATGTTGGAATAGCTGGGCCTTACACATGCATGTTTAAAATGTTGGTAGATACTGCCAAAATGTACTCAAAATAAAGCTGGTGGCCTTAACAGTTATGCCCCCACTGCCCCTTAAGCAAAGGAGTGAGTGCATTTTCAAATAGCTGGCTGCCTCTGGGTAGTGGCAGCTGTGTGGACCCCTAGGGGAGGGCTACTAATGGAGAAGGAAAAAGAGAAAGATTATGACCAAGTCTTTGAAGCCAAAAGCCCTTTTCCTTAGGTGCTTTGTGTTTTCCCAAGCCAACGAGATTCACTGAAATGTAGCAAGGGAACCTGAGTTTTGTGGCTCTTGTGGTTCATAAATCCCACTTTTTAAAAGAATACAGTGTTTGAATTTCTAACAATATATTACTCTTGTGATAAAAATAAATAAATAAAAGATTGTTAAAAGTGACCACATAATCATCTACTGCTGTGAATCAAGAGCTTCAAATCTGTTTAAAGCAAGGTATATTCACATTGTACAAGTGGATTCTAGCTACCGTGGCAGTGTGACTTTAAGAGAAACCAAATGGCTCCAAAGAGAACATTTGTCCCTGTGCTTCACCATAAATGTTCAAAGCTCAAAGGGCCAATTGCCTAAGGCTTTGAAGAACATCTCAAATGTATCATTTGGTAGAAAAGATGACAATGCTATACCCTCCCTCTTCTACAGGTGACAGCAACTGTAGGAACCAAGAATGGTATTTTAGTTGGGGGTGAGGGTTGTCAAGAACAGAGACTATGTCTTAAGGCACCTCAAGCAATTGGGCACTAGTGTAAGTTGACACAATGCAAGAAAGGGGCACAGATCTTCTAGAGGACTGGACTCAAAACAGTTTCAAACGGGACTTCAGTTGTAGGAGTTTGTGGGACCTCACCCCAGGGAACTCTCAATAATGTGAATCTGTGACTCTCCATTTTCTCTTTGGTACTGTGTTCTTGCTGCCATTCCATTTTACCCTGTACACCTTTTCTACATCTCATAGTTTCTACGTACTCAGTTTCTGCTTCCTTATAACTTTGCTTTGCCAGACTCCTCAAACTCCTACCTCTAATGCATGGATTCTCTCTGGTTTTCACTCATATGTTACCATCAAGGAATTCGCTCTTTACATTTTAATTCAGGGTCCAAAGAAGGATAGTTAAGTTAGTTCAGTTCATCTTTTCATGCCCAGGGTATATTATAGGTGGTCCTTGAGCTTCCGTGTGGCCTGATCAGTAGTGTCAGATTGCCCAGAGTCAGGAGGTAAGCAAAATGTAGCTGTGGGTAGATGAGTTTCCTTCAGGAAGGGTTTTGGGCATATTAAGCTCCGTGAGTGACTCTTATAACAGGCATTATGTGTAATGTAGAGTTGTTTCTTTTCAGTGGATGTTTATTGAGTATCTAATGTTTTCCAATGCTAGGTTTTAGGGACTTCAAAGACAAATAAAATATTAGTTCTCTCTGTCACGGAAGTCGTAGTATTATAAAGGGTAGATGTACAACCACACAAACATTCATTCATTTATTCCACAAATATGTAATGAGCATTTACTATGTGCATAATTAACTCTGGAGATTGAGCAGCAAACCATTTCAGCTCCATGGAGCTTATGTTTCAGTGTAAGCTTGAAGAGAGACAAATAATAAACACTACTGCACTATGTCAGATGGTGATCAGTGATATGGAAGGAAAAAGAGCAAGAATGTAGAGTAAGGATTGTTGGAGGGTAGGAGCTGCAATTTTAGATACGAAAGTCCTCCCGGAGAGAGTGATATTTGAGAAAGATCGGAAGGAGGTGAGGGACTGAGCCAAGAGTTCACCTGGGGAAGAGAATTCCAGGCAGAGAGAGGAGCCGGTGCAAAGACCCTGCATGGCCGTGTGGAGGGATACCAAGGAGGCTGCTAATGTGTCTGGAGTGGCGGAAACTAGGGAGGAGTCAGAAATAAGGAGGTCAGAGAGGAAAGGGAGGGGCAGGGCACAGGGCGGTGTGAAGTTTGTAGGCATGTGAAAGGGTTTTAGGTTTTACTCTGAGTCCAGAAGCCACTGCAGGGCTTTAAGAAGAGGAGTGATGTGGTCTAACTTTTAGATTCTAACAAAAGAACACTGGCTGCTTTTAAGAATAGGCTCAAGAGGGCCAGGTGAATAGCAGGGAGACCAGTTGGAGGCTTTTGCAATAATCCAGATAGGGGATGATGGCGGTGTGCGCTGGGAACTCTGCAGTAGCAAGAATGGGGACAGGTCATATTCTGGCCGTATTTTGTAGGACAGAGAGGATTGCTGACAAATTAGATGTGGAGTTGGAGACAACTCCACGGTTTTTGGCTTGAGAAACTGGAAGAATGGAATTGCCAAGATTGAGAAGATTATAGCCAGAGCAAATTTTGGGGGAGAACACAGCATTCTCCCCCAATTGGTTTTGGACATACTAACTTTGACAGGGGTTTTTTTGGGGGGGGGCAGTAGGTAATTAGGTTATTTATTTATTTTAATGGAGGTACTGGGGATCGAACCCAGGACCTCATGCGTGCTAGGCACACACTACCACTGAACTATACCCTCCCTCTGGACATCCTAATTTTGAAATTAGTAAGATCTCCAAGTGGAGATATTGAGTAGGCAATTGGGTATACTGGCGTTCAGGGGACAGTTAGGGATTTGTGCTATAAATACAGAAGTCACATGTGGCAATTTAAATTTAAACTAATCAAATGGCATTACAAATTCAGTTTTTCAGTTGTTCTAGCCAAATTTCAAGTACTCAATAGCCACATAAGGGTTGTGGTTATGGTATTGGACCGAGCCCTTTATATAAGTGTATATTAGTAAGTGTACAAATTAGTAATGATGGTGGGATAGTGGGGCATTAAGGGCTGGCTTCCTTTTTTTTTTCTCCATGAACTAAATTTGCCAAGTGGATAAGGTGACAAAAGACATCCCAGGCACAGGAAATAGTGGGTGTTAATAGAAATATAAAATAGCCCAGTATGGTTGGGGAACACTAAGAAGCCTGGCATTTTTGGAGCAAGACCATATTATTTTCATATAGTTAAAACACACACACACAACATAACTCCAAACCTCTTTTTCGCTTAAACAATTTGGGACTGAGCAAGTAGTGGTGAAGTTAATCAGTCCAAATCTAATTGGAAGGCAGAACAAGAAGGGAAAAAAGAATTTCCCTTGTCATTTGGAAATTGTGAATGGGAATGGATGTAAGAGTTAAATTTAGAGAAATGGATACAACAGATACCACCTGTTTCTTTCAGTGATAAAAATTAAATGTGGCACCAATTTCCCACATTTTGAAGACTTGTTCCATAAAGCTCTGAAAGTTACTTAGCAGGGACTGGGTTTCTATCTGGATTGGGGGCAAACTGGAAAAAAGTTGATGTAGCTAATCAGCTATGGCTTTGATGAAATGTATTCATACACAAACAATCACCAGGCCCCATCCTGGAAGCCAATCATTTCAGAACATGTTTTTTCAAGATGGCAGTTTGTTTTAATAGTAGGTTGTTACCCCAAACCACCATATTCTATCTTTTATTTTTTTCCCCGTGTTTGCAAAAAGCAATAACTTAAGCCACAGGGGAAAAAAACCCCACAAAAATACTTTTTACCAATTAAATGAAACTCTTTTCATTTACATGTGTTTTGAACTAGTATAACCCAAAATTTTTAGAAAAGATTTCATTAGAGTAAAAAAAACTTCGAAAAGTAGAATCTATTGGAATCTCACGTTGTCATTCTATTCTCCTGCAGTTAAAGACCATGTCATTATTTCCATTATACTTACCTCCTAATTTTCAGAGCTTATTAGTCTGGCTGTAAAAACTTGCTCCAGTTGAAATTTGGCAAGCTGACAAGGCTGCGTGCCAGAAGTAATTTACTATCCAGTGTGGTTTGCAAAGTAAAAAGAAGCTAGATATAATAGAACAAGAAATGAAAAGTTCCTGGTTCCAAATATTTTAATGTGTGTAATGTGTCACCTCAAACTTTTCAGCTTTTGTTGTCAGCAACGTGAGATAACATGAAAGGTTTGCAAAGTACAGATGCTAGGCATTCGCATCATACTGAGGGATCCCGTGTTCTTAGGCATCAAAGACCAGACTGTGTCTATCACTTCTGCTCTGACTTTGAAGTCTACCAGGGCTCTCTGTGTGGGAGAAGTGGGCAGCGGACTTTGAACAAGGAAGGGGGATGGGAGTCCAGGTGTCTCATTATCACTGAAATTAGGTACATCTCTTTGCATCATTGGCATCATCATCATCATCATCACAGTAGTAAAAAGCGTTTCTTTTCCTGCTGTTTTTAACTACTGAGCTGTTGGTGAACTTGCAGATGTGACAATGAATATTCTAGGGAAAAGTTCAAGTTTACTTTGAAGTTTACATTTCAGTAATTTGAAGGCCATAATGGAAATTTTAACTTGCTTTGCAAACATCTGACTACTGTTCATCTGTCAGATTCCTTAAAAGATTGTCTTGGGACCCCGATGGAGACCCCTCTGTACTACTTTCCAAACTGGCTCGTGAGTACTGCAACAGAGCCATGGGTTTCTCTAACATGGGGTGAGCAGGGTACATCCTCTTTCTGGGATTAATCTTTCTTGATAAGCTGGAAAAAAATCACAATGATTTGTATTCAAATACTAATATATTGTAGGCTAGAATGTAAAATTCGAACAAACTCTTTTGGAGAGGGAGAAGGCTTTGGTCTTTTGTGTGTGTTTCAATAGTTTGACCCTGACACACATAAAAATAGTTAAAGCTCTTAAAGAGGATGAGATCCTCAAAGAGAAGGCCTGGTTATTATTATTTTTTCTTTTAAAGTATAACTTTCTTAAAGTGCATGAATATGAAGTGAATACCTCAATGGATGAATATTTACATATGCATACATCCATATAATGACCACTCAGATCAAATATAGAAATTTCCAGCTCCCAGAAGGCTCCCTTGTGCCCCTCCCAGTCAGTATTTGCTTACTAATCTGATATTTATGTGAATTTTAAAGGTCAAATAAAAGACCACAAGACATATCAAGCTTTCTGAGATACACCTTAGAGCTTCAGACTTGAGTACTTTTTCTCAGACCCTTGGGTTCCTTAATTAGAAAGTATGCTCAGCTAAGGATTCTGAGACCCAGTGGGCATTAATCAAACATAGCTTTTACTGTTGTATTGGGTTTTCTCCATTAGGTAGTTTTTAACCTTATCAAGAGCTCTTTCTTGGGTTGATATTTTAAAATATTTGCAATAGGAGTAGGTGAGTTAATATATAGAAAACTTAGAACAGTGCACGTAAGTCCTAGATAAGTGATAGGTGTTATTATGAAATGCAAAAGAAGGCTTTGCCATTACCATTATGACAATTCCTAGAGCAAGAGAAACATAGAAGCTAAATTTGAAAATAAAGGAGGAAAGTATTTACAGTTGGGTTGATTTGATGTAGTAATTCATCATATTTGCCTTGAAATGAAAGATTATAATCTCTCAGAGCATGCTGACTCTTGTACCTAAAGAGATTTAGTAAGTATCTTTCCTTATTGTCATGCTTTTTATTACTGTGTGCTTATTACATTTTAGGCACTGTTCTAAGCTCCCAGGTATCTAAGTAGACAAAACAAACAAAAATCCCCTGCCCACATGGATCTTATCATCCCTACTTTTACTGTTTACACAGCCCCCAGAGATTGTCCTATTACAAAGAAATTCCACCTTTGTTTTACATCTGTTATTTCCTCCACTTCCCTCATGTCTTACAGCTGAGATAAACAAGAAATGCTGACGCTTAAGCCAGCCTTTGCCTCAATTCTGAGACTAGTGGGATAAAATGTGAAAAAAAAAAAAAAGAAAGGAAAGGCACAGGAGTGGAACCTGGTTAATTGCTAAGCCTATATTCCCCTTTCATAAATCACACAGAGGATGAAGGTACTAATGCCAATGTTGAAATAAACAGGTCTAGCAAGAACTCCTGCTTTGGGTTTCTTTTTAAAATCATCTTCCAGAACTTAAAAAGAATCGAGTAATATACTTAATATTTTAGGTTTAGTAATTATACCAACAATGTCATTTTCAAGCTAGGTTTTCTGTCGTTCTCTTAGAAATGCTAAGTTGCTTGGGCAATGATTCAAGGAGGGTCTTTATCTTATTGATTTTTATTTGGGTAATTCCCAAACTTTTCAATACTAAGATCCCTTTCTCAAAAAACCCCCCATAGTTCCTAATACCCAGGGCCATGTTTTGAAAGATCTTGTCTACAAATCCAGTATCATTCTTTAAATAATAAAAATGTTTCCCCACTTAAAAATTAATCATCGAATTAGAAATTCTCATGGGCGCGTGAAAAACCAGTATTACCACATTGCTTTACTAAATCTAGTCAAAAGCAAAGACAGCTTAGCCTGATCAGATTTAACTCCTCCTACGATTTTCATGACGACTTTCTGAAATGTTTACCATAATTGTACGATATACTCCATCCTTCGTCCTTGTTTTTTTTTTGTTTGTTTGTTTTGTTTGATTTTTGGTTGTTGGAGTTGGAAAGCGAGGACGTGGGATGGGAGCTGAATAAAAGGAGATAATACCTTGCAGAAAATTCACTTCCTGCCTCCTTCAGGTAACCCCTCTAGACCCAGGGGTGCTTTTCGGATACGCAGGTCTATCCTCACGCGCAGGTAGCCCCGCCCCATCACAACCCCGCCCCCATCATAGCCCCGCCCCCTCCACTCCTGTCCTCTTGCGTCCTCTGGCGAGGCGGAGTCCTACCTGCAACCCCACAGTCAGCCACCGGGAGGAGACAGCGGCCGCAGGAGCCAGAGGGCCTTGTCCAGCGGCGGAGGCGGCGGAAGCGGAAAAGGCGGGACCTAGGACACACTTTACGTCAGCACGTGGGAGCGTTGAGGCTGGGTCTCCGGAATAGAAGTTGGGGCTTCCTGCGCGTGTCTGTGGTGAGAGCATCTACCCTGGGTAGTAGAGTTTGGACCTCATGGCGGAGATAATTCAGGAACGCATAGAAGATCGACTCCCCGAATTGGAACAGCTGGAGCGCATTGGACTGTTCAGTCGCGCGGAGATTAAGTGAGAGAGCAGAGGAAGAGGAAGAGCTGGAGCGTTGGGGGTTGTGTGTGTGGCTGGGGGCAGGGGTGGGGGGCACTCGGGTTGTTTTTATTTTGGGCAGAAGCCCATTTCCCGATTTTGATGATGGCCAAAATTAATTTCTCATTCATTGCAAGGTTATCTGCCCATTTACACCTCCCCACCCCCAAACATACTGACAGCTTTCCATGGAGCCAGGTCTTGAGACTGTAAAGGTGATGAAACCAGGGTCCCTACCCGTCAGGAGCTAACTGCCCTGTCTATGGTGGGCAAGACAGGCGCATGAAATTTTTTGGTTACAGTGCGGTGATTGAAACAGAGTGTACTCCTCTAGAGATGCGAACAGATGCCGAGGGAGCCCAGGAGGAGTTAGATACATCTTTCTAACAAAGCTTGAAGATGGGGCCGTTTCAGTTTCGTGTTCTTCCCCAGAACTTAGCCAACAACGTCCAGTATATAGTTGTCATTCAGTAGTGTGTTAAAATTAAGTTTAATAGTTTTTAATGATTTTTCGTGGCTGTTTCTTCATTTTAAAATGACTGCAAATGTAGCGCTGCGATTCCCTGATTATCAAAGTAATATCAAATATAGTAATTGTGCAAATTTTACTTTTTAGAAATATAGTCTAGACAGTACAAGTCCCTCGTGATAACACTGGTATATACTCGTGTATACGTATATACAGCCTTTAAAGAATATATGTAAGCTTTATACTGTATGATTGATAAACTCATATTGTTGATGCTCGGGCAGGAACCTCAAAGGAAATGTTTGTTAAGGACACACCATATAGCATTGTGGAGTCCTTAATAATTGTTCAGTAAATATTATTATTGTTACCATTAACTGGAGACAGTTACTGGTCTTGCACATCTTGCTTTAAAGTCTCCTGACATACACATATTGTATGTTCATTCCTTAGCTAAATACAGTGAGTCTTCTCCCATAAGCCCTTTGTAGTAATAATAAAAGTTGATACACTCTAGGTTTTTTTTATTTTTTATCTACATGTTGAAAATTTAGAAGTAAGAGGAATTTAGGAAAGAAATTTGATTATTAAAACCTAGGTAACCTGAATTCGGAGGAAGAGAAATCTTCACTAATACCACACATAAATGTTTACTACTTAACACTTGCTTTGTTGGTAGGAGTGTCAGTGGTTCTGGCAATTAAGGTGATTTTCATGAAAGTTTTAAAATACATCTGGATGACCTTAAAAATATAGAAGTACCTGAAACTAATCTAATATTATAAATCAACTATACTAATAAAACACACACACACACACACAAATAATCATGTAAGAGAATATGTACTTGCTTATGAAGGATAATTATTTGGGAATTATATGTTATGGTGAATATCTGTTTTAAATATATTAAAAATAAACTTAAAAAATCCCAAGGTTATTTGACTTCTGTGCATTTCAAGTGTTAACATTTTAAATGACTTTCTCCTCAGGGCTATCATTAAGAAGGCTTCAGATCTAGAATACAGAATACAGCGTAGAACTCTTTTTAAGGAAGACTTCATCAATTATGTTCAGGTAAGTGAATAATTTTACTGCTTTTTAATCCCTTCACAAATTTAAAGTCCGTTATGAAATGATGAGCTTGATGTCAGTTTTCTATGAAATTCTAGAACTGATGATTAGATAGGTAAGTTTTGAACAGGGATAGAGGTGATTTGGGAATAGCATTGCTCCACTAAGGCTTTGGTCCTTGACAATATGAGCTTTTTTCCCCTATAGGGTTAAGTTAGTAAATCAGAGACTGCCAAAGATGGTGTGTCAGGATTTCAGCAAGAGATTTGATAGATTTTGTCTGGCAGGGAAAAGTAAAGGAGAGTGAGTTTGATAATAGTAAATGGTTGGAAAGTTAATACTTACGTGCCTGCAAGTCTGTCAATTTAGAAAGAGGTATGCTGCAAGATTCTTCAGTCCTGTGAATGAATACAAGATTTAAGTGAAAATAAAATATACATGCTAGATCAAATTTCAGGTGAAGGAGAATAAGTAATATGTTGGACAAAAAAAAACCCAAAAGATTCCAAAAGAACCCAATAACAAGATGTTACAAGTCTTATACTTCAACACTAATAAGTATTGTAAGACTATAGATTCTGAGCTTAGATGAAAAAACCCAACTGAACAAATGATGTATGAGACCTGGCTAAGAATTGTGTGTTTGAAAGAGGTCCTACTGCTCATAGTAGATTGCTAGCTCAGAATAGGTCAAGAAGGATATTGTGCCAAAATATATAACCTAAATGATTACATTAACAAATACAGTGTTGGGTAAGTTAACTGAGCAGAGGACATTGCAAACAGTAGGCACCCGGAAGATGTTGGTTTGAAACAAAGTGTTTTGCACTTATCAGACTGTGTCTGGAGCATTGTGTTAGGCTCAGGATGACATTTTAAGAAGGACTTTGAGAGGCTGGTTAGAAGGCATCGAGGATGTAAACCTTGTTCTGGGAGGAATCATTGAAGGAAATAGAGATGTGTAACTTTAGGAGACTTCAGAAGTGGCAGATAAGTTCACTCTTCATATGTTTGAAGAACTGTGTGTGGATTACGTTGATTGTTTAGTTTTAGAGAGCAAATTGAAGTAAGTATGTATAAAAACACACATACACACATTCTCTTACATATACCCCCCTGTGCCTGCACACAACCATATATAAATTTGCCATGAGACATAAAAGTGGCCTTTTAAATCGAGGTTCTAGTTATCCACATTGAAAAAATAAAATTAGATCCTTTCCTCATGCAAAAATAAATTCTTGTTGAATTGAATAGCTGAATGTAGGGGGGAAACTTAACCTCTTCTGCAAAAAAAAATACAAAAGAACGACTTCAGGTAGGGAAGGTTTTCTTAAAATGAGTGAGACTGTGAAAGCACAAACCATGAAAAAGAAGATTGATTTGACTGTTAAAGGTAAAAATTTCTGTGCAAGAAAGACACTGTAAATAATGTAAAAAGACAAACCACAAAATAGTTGCAGTATATATAGTTAGAATCTAGAATATGTAAAGAACTACTAGTCAAGAAGAAATGACAAGTGGAAAGAAAGTGAAAACAATTGGAGAAGTAGGAACATGCAGTTGACAAAGGGGAAACGTCATTCATTGATAAATATGAATGCATGGGAAGTATGGGAAGATGCTAGCCTCATTAGTAATCAGGTAAATATCAATTAAAACCAGGATGCAGTACTACTATGGTATCCATCATATTAACAGACTTACATTAACAGTATGTAATTTGTACTACCACTTTGAAGAACAATTTGGTAATGTCCCATAAAGTTGAAAATGTGTGTACTCTGACCCAGCAATTTCATTCATTCAATCATACAGTGTATATTGGGTACCTACTGTGTTCATGGCACTGATCCAATCCAATGGGGTACAACAATAAAAAGGCGGACAAAAATCATGGCCTTGATCTTACATGTTAGTGGTGAAAGTGGGTATGCACCCTGGTAAAGTTCCTGGATATATCCCCAAGAAGATACATACAAGAATATTAAATGAAGCTTTTTGTAATAGGAAAATTTAAAACAAATATGCACCAGCAGGAGAAAGGGTAGGTAAAATGTACATTCATATAATGAAATACTATACAGCAGTTAAAATGAATAGACTTGAATTCCTTGTGACAATGGGATATATCAAAAGTCATAATGTTGAGTAAAAATATGGAGTGATGGGTACAGAATAATTTTTAAAAGTTTAAAAGCATTCAAGACAGCATTTTAATAAAGTTCAGAGTCATGCTTGGGAATGATAACAGAGTCAAATAGTCATTTCTTATCGGGGAAAGGGGGTGAGAAGGGATTAATTTGGGAGTTTGAGATTTACAAATGTTACCCACTATATATAAAAATAGATTTTAAAAAAGTTTCTTCTGTATAGTGCAGGAAACTATGTTCACTATCTTATGATAACCTTTAATTAAAAATATGAAAATGAATATATGTATGTATATGCATGACTGGAATATTGTGCTGTACACCAGAAATTGACACACTGACTGACTATATTTCAGTAAAAAAAAAAAAAAAAAGAGAAAAAAGAAAAAGAAATAGTCATTTCCTCTGGGGGAGGAGAAGACTGGAATCAGACATGGTGCATGTTCAAACATTTATTTGAAATGTTTTATTTCTAAAAAAGTTTTGAAGTAAGTATAGTAAAATGTAGCTGTGTGGTAGCTGCATGGGTGTTCTGTATGCTTGAAATATTTCTTAAGACAGTTTTAAAATGAAGTATAGGGTCTGGTAAAGTTCTGTGCTTTCTGTCTCTAATAGTCTTCAGGCTTAGAGAGGAATTCTGTAGTAATGGTTTCTGGAGAGCCTTAGAGGTTCTCTGGTCCTTTACAGGGGAAGGTAGGAAGAGCACATTAGACACCCTGTTTCAGCTAGTACAACCCTGTTTCTCTGCTTTATTTGCTTGTGCATCAGCTCAAAGTTTGGAGTCATTAATTTACTAAAAGTTTGAACACACTGTTGTAGACTGGGAAGTTAGATTGATATGGTAGATCTTACGGGTCTTACAGTTTTAGTAACGTGCTTTCTTTGTATCTAAGATGTTTGTATGCTAGCTAATGTGTATATTGGTGAGTTTTGCAGATGTAAGGTGAATTTTTAGTGAATGCTAGACGTTTACTGTAAATTAGGCTTCTTGATAGCAAATTATCTTTCATTTTTATATTCTTGATTTTTATTTACTTTATGATTTTAACTAAATGCATTTCCTCTGTATAAATGGTTATAATTTTTCTTGTTTTCTCTTTCTTTGTATCTTTTTCTTTCATAGTATGAAATTAATCTTTTGGAGCTGATCCAGAGAAGAAGAGTTGTAAGTAGATGATTTTCTGGAAGTTGGAAAAATATAGAATTGAATAGTGTAATTCTGTAAGCTGGAAGTTGGGTTTGGGAAGGATTTGGCATTGATAATTGTGTGGTGGTGTGCTCATGATGATATTTGTAATTCTCTACTTTCTCTGTCAGTACTGTTTAGAGATCAAGCGGGACTGCTGTTTGGATAAATGTGATTAAATTGAGGCTTTGTTTTTTTTAATGTCCCTTTTCAGCGCATTGGGTATTCATTTAAGAAGGATGAGATTGAGGATTCTATTGTACACCGGGTACGAGGTGTTTTCCGACGTGCTTCAGCCAAGTGGAAGGTGAGTGATCAGAGTGTCCTTAGCTGTAAGAGATGTGAAGATGTGTATTACATATTATGAGTTGGATATTCAAATGTGCGGTTGTGGATTCTTGGGTATCTCAGTGCTTATTCTAATGATAGTATCATTACTTGCGAACCGCTTATCAAACTGTTAAGAAAATTGATCTCATTACCTTAGAGTTGTTCTGTGAGGATGATGCTGAAAACAGTGGATTTGATATGTATTTAAGGATCAGAAAATTGTCTGGGATTTGTTTGGATATATCTCTAAATAAAGTAGCCCGAGGACTTGGTGGAGGAAGATAAGGCAGCACCCCAGTAACTTGGTTTTCTTCAAATTTGGTTCTGGGACTGGGATATATTATATGGAAAGTACTTAGGATTCTTGGGAACGACAAATTTTAATTTGCTGCCACTGGTTGAGACCACTTAAGAAGTGCATTGAACAAGTTAGACAGACAACAGACTTTGTCTTAGAGCTTAGTAGGCGGCAGCTGAGGGGCAGAAGGAGCTGTCGGGGTTAAGAGATCTGAGGCCCTGGTGAGGAACAGCCTCATAGGCTGAGGGATATAGTATAACACATTGGAATTTCTGAAATCCACCTCTGATTCTAATTAAATGAATGAATGCAAAGGTGTATTATATATAAGATTCAAATTCAGCCACCTTACTACATTGCTTTTCTTGTAGGATGATGTTCAACTCTGGCTGTCTTATATAGTCTTTTGTAAGAAGTGGGTGAGTATTGGGTAGCTGTTTCTTGCTCCCTCTCTGCTTTTATTAGTCTGCCTTTTAAGCCTCATACTCGATTACTAAACTCTGTATTTTCTCCAAAGATTCAGGGTTAACAAATGGGAAAAGGGCCCAAGAAGGCTGAATTTCAATATAGCAATATTTGCATATCTGAATGACTATGTAAATAGCTTCCACATCAGTTGGAAAGAAAATAATCTTTCTGTGTATTTGTTCAGTAAAGTTGAAAGATTTTTTTTAGATATTTAAAAAGTTTATGTATAGTGGTTTAGGTAGAAGAAAATTAGGCGTGTGTCTATATTTGTCTATGTGTTCCTAGCGATAGCAGACGTCGCCTCACTGGATTTTATAGTTGGTGAGGGTACAGTCCAGGTCTCTTGGAGATTAATAGCAGTGACTTAGCTGTGCAGGAAGTAGAAGTTTTTCTTCTTCTTTTGCAGGCTACCAAAGTTCAACTTAGCAAGGTATTCTCTGCCATGTTGGCCATTCATTCAAACAAGCCAGGTATGGTGAAATCCTTGTCAGTTCTTTTTGTATCTTTTTTGTAGGCTCCAGCTATTTTGGAATTTATTTTGCTAAATCTAAAAGAATTATTTTGAGAACTTGAGCATAGACACTTGGCCTCAGCAACTTTTATTCCTGAATAGCTGCCTCTGAGTTCATCGCTGCCTACTGTGTACTAGTTACTGTGTGAGGTGTTTTATCTGGGGATGAGAAGGGCTGTTTCTTTTTAGTTGATGGTGCAAGAAACCCTTCAGTCCTTTGAGGGGCATTCTATTTGGAGGCAGTCAGATCTAAGGGTTTCAAAAACTTAAAGGGGAAACTATTAATATAGATTTTACAAGAGTGATTGGCACAGAGTAGAACTCATGTTTTATAAGAGAAAGACTTGTCTTATGAATACTGTGTGAGTGACATGCTGTTTTATAGAGGAGGTGCTTCAGAGCCTGTTCTCAAGTATTAGGTTTACATTACACAGGACTCAAGATCAGCTACATTTGGCACTGGGTAATGCAGAAGGACACAGCTGAGTGGCACTAGTTGTGTTTCTTGAGCACAGTGCTCTCAGCAGTTCCGAGGCTTGTCTCAGGTGGGAGGGCGTGAGATCACACAAATGGGCAGAGGTGCCACTCTGGCTTAGAAGACCCATGGATGTATGTAGTTTCCAGGTATTGTACCTGTGGATTGTGCTCAATTTCAGGAGTCACATGCTCAAGAAAGCCCAAAGCAGTGGCTCTCTTCCATTCATAGCTCTCCTAGTCCAGATATGGTTACCAACCATAGATCATTTTACCAATAACAATTTTGCCTGATGATAGCTGACCTTTATGAAGTTCCTAGGGAAATAGCTAGAATGTTAACTCAAGGTTAATTTCTCAAGTAGAAGGACAAAGTTGGCTTTTTTTTTAAAGCCTTTATTCCCAGTAGGTACAATAAAATTTTTACTTTTAAAACTGAGTCATTTGAAAAAAAGTAACTATCAACTACTTTAAGTACAGAAAAAAGAGCAAAATAATTTTATTTCATTGACTCTAAGGTACACAATCTTTTTCCAGCATTTTAACACTTTCAAGTTTTGTGTGTGACTTAACAATGATGTTGACCTTAGATTTGATGAAATAGAGTAACGGGCAGATAAGTACCTACAGGTGTTAACATTTACCTGTTTGCTTTAAAACACTTTCTAATTTTACATAAAGCAACAGTACTTTACAGATAACCATTAAAAACTCCCTCTCTCCATCCCCTTCCTTTTTCAGTAAGATTTAAAAAAAAAACAATCTCTGGGTCTCCCAGTTGGAGCATTGGTCTTTTCTTACCTGACTTAATGACTTTATTGAAAAGAAGTCTGGTGTTTTTCACTTACAGCTTTGTGGATTATGGCAGCCAAATGGGAAATGGAAGATCGCTTGTCTTCAGAAAGTGCAAGACAACTATTTCTCCGGGCTCTGCGCTTTCATCCAGAGTGCCCAAAACTTTACCAAGAAGTGAGTGTGTGTGCACAGAACACGAGAGACTGATGTTTCAGTTTGGTCCTCTGAGGGCATATATCTTTATCAAGTTAAGAAAGACTTCGACTGATGGAGGCTAGGGATTAGTATGGGTGCTGCTGGGGAAGAGGGGCCAGGAGGGTACTTCTTGGCTAGTGGTAGATGTTGACTTTAAGGTATTTTGGGATTATTTCCTTATAATAGATTCCTGGAAGCAGAATTACTGGTTTAAAGGGTATAAACATTTTTTTTAACTTGTCATTTTAATGTCTTGTAACATAGAATTCAAAGTATTAAATTAGAATTAGAATTCAAAGAATTGAAAATCTGGGATGAGTTCAGCTCTATAGTACAAGTTAATCATGTGTTAGTTTCTCTTTTGTATAACTTGGTATTACATATTTGTCATTGATTTTTATTTTGAAATAATTATAGATTCCCAAGAAGTTATAAAGATAGTACAGTGAGGTCCTGCATACCCTTTTCTCAGTTTCCTTAGTGATTATATTTTATAAAATTATAATAAAAAAGCCAGGAAATTGACATTGGTCTCATGTGTATATGTAGTTCTTTGTCATTTCTTTTTCTTAGATGTGTAGATTTGTGTAACCGCCCTTCAGTAAAGGTGCAGAATTGTCCTATCACCACAGAGCTCTCCTTCATGCTGCCTCCTTAACGTTACCCACTGTTTCCCACCATCAGTGTAGTAGGACTTAAATCTGCCATTTAATTTTTTGTTTTCTGTTTTATCCCTCTGTTTACATTTCACTATTTTGTTTTTCCTGTCTTCCTGTGGGCTACTGGAACTTTGCCTACAGTTCCATTTTGATTCATCTGTGGAATCAAAATGAGCGCATCTGTTTGTACTGCTCTCTCAGTGGTTGCTCTAGGTACTGTATGTACTATATATCTGTAATCTATCACAGTCTGCTGGTTTCAGAATTTTACTAGTTTGAATGAAGTGTAGAGATTTGATCACCCTGTATGTCCCTGTACCTTCCTCATTTATAGTGTGATTGTCCTGACTCTTTCTTTCTGTTGTTCAGATTGGGTAATTCCTATTGTTCAGCCTTCAAGTTCATGGCTTAAAATTCTTGTCAGATAATTGCAGCATCTGTGTCGTCTTGGTGTTGGTGTCTCTTGATGATCAGGTTGAGATTTTCCTGGTTCTGGGTTGACAGGTGAATTTCCATTGAATTGTAGACATTTTGGCTGTTACTTTATGAGACTCTAGATACTATAATCTTCTGTTTAGTAGATCACCTTGATGCCACTCAGCCTCTTTACTGCTAGGTGGGATGATGATGATGATGATGATGATTATGATGATCTGTTTGTTTTGTTTTTGTTTATATATATGTATTTTTTTTTTATTGCTAGATGGGATTAAAAGGTGATTCCCCACTGGTCTTTGTTGATCCTTTTCACATAGAAGGACGAAGTCATAAATAAAATCACTTGCAAAAGCTTCCATTGTTAGATGACAAGCTTAGGTACTTCTCAACTAGATTAAGAATGTTACAACACAGTTGTTACTTCTCTTCACCAGTTTAGGGCTAGACTTTATGGTTTGTTTAGCTGTGAAGGGATGACCAATGGTATTAACATTTTTAAGGTTTTTGATTCATGTCTCCAAATTGCTTGTCATAAGAGCATAACATAATATCCACACCTTGTCAATGTCAGCTGGTTTCATAACAAGACAAAACATAGTGCTCCCCACAACTCCCCCAGATCTGATACTCAGGAGTAAAAAATGGCATTTTACATATTTCTAATTAAAAAAATTATCTCCAAAGATTTTCAGTTCATTATTTCCCTTCTGTAGTACTTTAGGATGGAGCTGATGCATGCCGAGAAATTGAGGAAGGAAAAGCAAGAATTTGAAAAAGCCAAGATGGATGTGGTAAGATTCTAATGTATTGTCACTTGTTAACCATATCTAGTGTTTCAAACCTGCTTAGGAGTCAAAGAAAATCTTCGGAATTTATTTTTCTTTCTTTCCAATTTAGTATTTTGAAACTTTAAGTCTAGAGTTTATTTAACTAAAATGGGCTTAGTTATAAAAATGGAGTTTTGTGCTTTAAAAATAGACTTTTGGACTAATTGAGGAGTGGTCCTTGAAAATTATTACTGATGGAATGGCCAAATACTATTCTTTAATACTTTGTGATCTCATTAAATGATATGTTAATGAGCTGAAGGAGCTCAAGAAAGGCTGTGAAACGTATGGTTCCTAGCCGCCTCTCTCTTCCTTTTTATGTAATATTTTATGTGTCAGAGTACTTCCCAAGAAAGAAGTTTGAGAATGATAGAGCTGAAAAAGGAACTTTGTTATCATCTGTTACGGTGGTTTCCAGCTCTGAACTTTTTTATCCAAATAAAATCTTGCACAGAAGGGTAAACACGGCATGTAAAACCTGACCTGTTCTGGTCCAGATGGAGAGTGAGGCCTTAAGCTGTGTGATCTTGCTACCACTCCAGGAGCCTGAGAGACCACAGTTGGAGGATCTTGTTCCAGCCGCACATTTTACAAGTGAGGGAACTGGCCCAGAGAGGGAGATGTGATTTGCCCAGAGGTCATGTGGCTCACGTAGTCTAGGATTGTTCATTTTCACCCTAGTGCTATTCCTGCTCACTGGCACTTCCTGTTAAGTTCTGTTTAATACCACACTCTCTAGGGGAATCTTGAGTACGCTGAGGAAATCCTTACGGGCGAACTGGCACGGATCATCTACAAAAATGCTGTAAGCATAATTAAAAGTAGGTATCTCTTGAAAATTTATTTATGGTGGGAAAGTGAAACATTCTATTTGTAATGAGGGCCACCTTTAGACTATTTTGACAATTTCTGTTGGAATGTGTACAAAACTCTGATTTGTTCGAAAATACTGTCCTGTTTCTTTCAGAAAAGGCTTATTTCCCCTTAGGATTTTATTGAACATTTTGGTAATGTTTTTGAGAACTTAATTCATGTGGGGAGTTGGAAAGAAATAGATGATTCAGTAATTAAGTTCCTTTATGTCCTAAATAAGCTTAGAATAAAAGTTAAATCACTTAAGAATACTCAAGTATTAATAATGACTTTACTTGCATAGTAGAACTATGGGTGATTTCCCCCCCCCATTTTATCTTATGTTTCAATTTATAAAAAAGCAGAACTAACTCCAGTACCTCAAGAAAGTGCTGCTTTGGGGTCTTACTCCCCTTCCCCGCTTTTTAAATTTTAGGTGCAGAATTTCATGTGTCACTGCTTTCAATAGCACGGCTGTTCGACTTTGCCAAAGATCTGCAAAGAGAAATTTATGATGAGTAAGTAAAGTGGTGGCGAGGTGAACGTGTCTGTTTTGAGTTCGTGGTAAGGATTTGAAGCTGGATATTTAGAAAGGGGGAAAGAAGATAACCACATGAAATCCTTGGAAGAAAGCTAAATTTTAGGACTATTGTATCGTAGTACATAAAAAATATATTTTTGGAGAGGTTGACTCACTGGCTTCCCTTGGGAAATAGTTTGCTTTTGTTCAATAACAGATACATCCTACAGCTTATATAAAAATCTATATTCGTGCGCTCCTGGCATGTCTTTTGGTGAGAGTTGTACTCACGAACGTTCACAGTTGAGTGCTGCGGGTACTTAGACAATGTCTCAGCATGTGGTTTGGCAGTTACTTGCAGGCTGCCTTGTGGGTACTTCACCCTTAGTAGCATTCTTCCTTTCATAGGAGATGAGGTGGAACTTGGATCAGTTTGCTCTCTGGATACCTTCAGGGTTTTGGTGGAGGATTAGGCTCCCTCTATTAGAGAAAATCAAGTCTGGGTATAATAAGGTTCTCCAGGGTTCAAGGACCAGATATCTAGTCACATATTCCTGCTGATTTGACTTTGAGAGCTAACTTGCAAGTTAACATTTATGAATGATGTCTGAAACAGTCTGAAACTAACCAGTGTGTGACAGTTCTGATTCATGAACAACATTTTAGGGAGACAACATCTGGAGAGCCTGTCGGGAAATAGCTCTTTTGGTGCTGGAATTGTTAAAGGGTGTCCTGGGTACAATTTCAGAGCACAGGGCCAGTCTCATGTCCTTGGGTTGATACCAGTATGTTTCAGCCTTCAGGCTGTGCACACGGATGACCCCTTCACTTGGGATTATGTGGCCCGGCGAGAATTAGAGATCGAGTCGCAGCCAGGAGAAGAGCCACCTGCGATGAAACAGGCCAAAGCAGCGGAGGTGGGCCGCAGGGAGGAGAGGTGCTGTGCTGTGTACGAAGAGGCGGTGAAGACGCTGTCCACAGGTGAGCTTCCCCAGGCCCAGGTGTGGGGAGGAGTCATCGTGTTCCTGAGCGTGAAGCAGGACCTCTGTTCCCGTGACCGAAATCGATTTCTGGAACCTCTTTGTGGTCGTTTACCGTGTGCCTGGCTTTCCAAGTTGTCCCTGCTCTGATGGTAAAAGATGGAGATTTTTATGACTGTCTTTTATATCTGTGGCATTTCTGTTAATTTATTTGGGGAAGTAAATAATACTTAGGAAGTGATAAGTCGGAAGATTGTTTAATTATCATTAAAAAAATGTTTTTTAAATTAAAGTATAATCAGTTTACAATGTGTCAATTTCTGTTGTACAACATAATGTTTCAATCATACATGTACATACGTATATAATTATTGTTTCTTAATTATCTTTTCTTACAGGTTTACTTTGTAGCTTTCTAATGTTGGAGAATAAAGGTAGAGAGGATATGTAACAGATAAGATTTTTAACTTTCATATTTATGTCATTACTCAGTTGTTTTTTGCTCTATATTTGAGGTGTTTGATCAGAATACCTATTTTTTTCATCAGACGAGTTTAAACTCTTCTCAGAGGAGTCTTCCTTTCCAAGAAAAGATATATCATGATTGTTCAACTAAGAAAACTGGTGACCTGATCACTGTAATCTTCCTGACTTTTCCAGAGGCCATGTGGAAATGCTACATCAATTTTTGCATGGAAAGGTTTGCTAAGAAGACAAATAGTCGGCTCCTCAGAGAGAAGGTAATGACTTCTGTTGCATGGTTACAGTGGGTGACTGGAAAGTGACTTGTCTTCTGAAAGACTGCTTCCAAGAACTTCATGTATAACTGCTCTTTGTCCTGTGAGTGACCTGTCCTCCTGAAGACCATGGTCTGCTTTGCGCTAGTTCTGGCCACCAGGTTAGGAGATGCTCTCTTACTGGGCTGTGCCCAGTGCAGCTGCCCACATCGTTTAATCATAAGTGAAACCACCTCCGTCCCCTCTCTCAGTTCTCAGAAAGGTGTAAAAGCGCTTTGGTTCCTGTCGGAGTCCAAAGGGCCCTGCTGGGATCTTTGTGATGAACTGAGAGACATGTTCTGATTTCAGAGGCTGGAAAGAACCATGGTTGCCTTCAGGAAGGCACACAAACTCAAACTTCTCCCGGAATTCCAGTACAAGCAGTGGGTAAGGACATGGAGAACACATTCACTGCCAAATTATGTGTACTTAATTCTGATTGGCTCACACTGGTGTCATGTGTTTAAAAATATGTAGTTTTATGACTAAGCCCATTTGAAAGATTGGTACAGATAGAGGGAGTGTTTAATTTGCTGGGAGTGTTTGGTGTATGGCAGAAATGAAATCTGTCCCGGTAAGGGGAGAAATATTGTGTAGTGGAACACACTCAGAATTCATCTTTTACTGAACATTCTGAACGTAATGCTTGGACCAGATTAACCACTGGTACAATAAAGGCCCCATAAATACTGCTTTTGCCTTTACTGATTTTTATATTCTGTTCGCCGGGTATTGGATTTATTCTAGTGAATTATTTTATTAAAAAGTTAACTTTCAATCTGAATTATTTAGGCCCTCTGCTTTTCACCTCTTCCCTGTTTTTTGACAGCCTTTGGGGATAGGAGCAGGGAATGGAGGGGAAATTCCCCATTGTTCACTTTGTGCCTATTTGGAAGGCTGTTGAATTTATTGCCTCAAATGAGGTCTCTACTTGTCCCCATTTACATAGATAATTTAGCTCTCAGTAGTTACACTTTCAGCGATTCGATCCCTTACCTAGATCGAGTTGTTGCTGCACCGGGACTTCTTTAAGGAAGCTCTGGAGGTGGTGGAAGCTGGGATGGAATTGTTCAGAGACTCTGTGACAATGTGGCAGATGAAGCTGCGGGTGCTGATCGACTCAAAGAGCCCCGACACAGCCATGCTTTTTGAGGAAGCCTTTGTGCACCTGAAGCCCCAGGTCTGTGAGTTGGGCCTTTCACGTTTCATTCTATTCGGGAAACCTCTTCAGACTGCAGCCAAAGCTCATTAGGAGGAGACTTGCCTGAGGAGAGCTGGCCCCAGAGTGCATTTGTGGTGATGGTTCAGGGATCACGGGTAGAAGAATTACTTCCATTTACTAGCCTATTGCTAATTCTTTGTTTGAAAGTTGGCTAAATTATGTAAACTTTTCTATCCCTATTTATATAAGTGAGAAACGTTCATAGAATTATTATTTTCATGTGTTTCCAAAGCTGAACTTACTAAGCCTGCTTTAAACACACATACATTTCTAAACTTCATAGTTTAAAAGACTAAACCTTAGAGCTTTTACAGTGAATCTTTTATAGTAGCAGGAGAAAAGTATTCCAGGAATTCAAGTGGGAAAAAAATTTTAACTTGACTGCTCATTGTGTGTGCTGCTGAGACGTGAGCGAAGATCACAACAGTTCAGTTAGTACTTGGGTTGTGGTCCTGGACGGCGGAGACGTGACCTGGGTAGCTGCGTGCCTGACTAGTTGAAGGCTGTAAATTGCTTAATTAACTAACAGATAATTGATGATAATAACTTCAGGCAGTATTCCCCCACAGAGGGGAAGTAGAGTTAACCAGAGACTACTGCTTTGGGTGACTTGGTCAGAAGGCCGTGTTCTGGTGTACCATTCCTGCTGGGCGCTGGGAGTTCTGACCCGGCGAGGCCAGACCAGGAGTGTGACTCCTTATTTCACATATTGATTATCATAGCAGGAACCTGTTTTTATAGTGTAGTTTTCAGAGCAGAACACTAAGCTGTCATTTTCTAACTTTTTTTTTTTATTATTGTGAGCAGATTTGTCTGCCACTATGGATTTCTTGGGCAGAGTGGAGTGAAGGTGCCAAAAGTCAAGAAGACACCGAAGCAATCTTTAAGGTATTGTGTGTGGGGACTGAGCGAGTAGTTTTGCCAGCTGGCTAGCTTTCAAAGGGTAATTTCTAAAGATGTTCCTATTAAAGCACTGTTAGTTGAGTGGCCAGGGATGGTTCTGGGAAAATTTGTTTTGATCTCTAGACATTGCCTCACATAGCTTGTTTTTTTTTTCTTCTAAATTTTAGAAAGCTATCTTAGCTGTCACGGGTGCCGACTCAGTCACTCTGAAGGAGAAGTACCTGGATTGGGCTTACCGAAGTGGTGGCTGCAAAAAGGCCAGAGCTGTGTTTAAAAGGTACCCACAGACATTTGCAGCTGTTTCCAGTCTCAACCGTGTGCTCAGCCTCTCACACCCAGATTATGTGTATCACAGATAGATGGAGGAATAAATCTAAGAGCCTTTTTAAGTTTCCTTTTTTTTTTTGAACAATGGAAGCAGTTCATACCTGTTGTGGAAAGTTTTTTAAAAAAGGGAGAGAGGTAACTAATAATTCATTGTAATACCGTCATCAAGAGGAAAACCATCTTAATATATCACTTTAAAATGTGTTTTTCACATGTCTGATATTATCCTATAATTGCATATTTCCTACCACTTTTATTGATGAACAATAGACTGACCTTTTTCCTGTCAGTAACAATTCTTCATAAATAACGTTTATTAAAAATAGCCCTATGATATACCACTCTGTGGATGTGCCATGATTTACTTGGCTGCAGTAACTGCTCTGATGGACATTTCTCCACAAATGTTATTTGTCCATGTTGGAAATTATTTTCTTAGAATATATTCTTAGAAATGGAGTTATTGGTCTCCTTCAAAAAGCCTTGAGATGAAGTACAGGGAACTTAAGACTAAAAGTGAGAAAGAAGAGAACAGAAAGAGAACTGGGTGGTGGACAGTGAGGCACTGGAGACAGGGTGGTGAGGGGCTGGTGGTCAGGTCCAGTCCCCGCACTGAACTGCGGCCAGGACTTGATTAACCACTTGTCGTGGAGGCCATGGCATAGGTGTTTATAGTCACAGGATGTAACATTGTGGAAGATAACGGTCCCCCCTCATCTTCTTTAGTTTACAGGAAAGCCGTCCATTTTCAGTTGATTTTTTCAGGAAGATAATCCAGTTTGAAAAGGAGCAAGTGAGTATTCTGTCTCTGTATTTCTTGTCTGGGAAAATGGATTAGTGGTTACTAACCTCTGGCAGCATTTTGTTATTTAAAAAGTTCTCATTATAATACAGTATAATTTCTGGTCCCTTCCTCCAACCCCCTTTTCATAGATGTGGTTTTAGGAATGGTAATCAGGCAAAGAAGGAAAGGTACATGTTTGGAAACTAGAAAACTCAGATATCACCTCTTACAGGAAGCCTTCCCTGCTAGGTTGAGTGAGGTGCTACTTCTCTGCCTCCACAGGGCCCTGTTTGTGTCTTGTTTGGGGTTATGAGGTAGAGGCAGAGAGCAGGCATGCATAACTGTTTCGGGCGTTTTTGTTTTTGTTTTGGTGAGGATAATTAGGCTTGTTTGTTTCTTTCTTTCTTTAAGTGGAGGTACAGGGGATTGCTAAGCATGTGCTCTAACACTGAGCTCTCTACCCACAGCTATTTTGGATGTTTTTAACTGAACTTGTGAATGAGGAAAAATATAGGAAACTGTCAGTTAAAAAAAAAATACACGAAAATCCAAACATATCTATAATCCTATTATAGTAACACAGCAAACCATATTTATTTTTATATTGTTTTTTTAATCCTCCATTTACATATATATGCACAGTTTTGTACCATTTTATTTCTGACTTACATGACACTTGGAGGTTCTCTTTTTTCTTACCATTATTTTGTAAACACATTCCCATGTTCTTACATGGTATCATTTTTAATAGTTGTATTACTTTTAAACATGTAGTTCTCTTAACCATTCCATTACATGTAAGTTGTTTCGGTATTTTTTGATATTGAAAACAGTGCTGTGAGCCTTTTGTTTATGTAGCTTTTTTTTTCTTTTGAATTACTTTTTTGAGATTAATTTCTAGGACTGGAGGTACTGGCTTTTTTAAATGGCTCTTAACGTACTGCCAGATAGTCCTCTAAAAGAATTATCCTACTTCTTTATAGTGATAATCAGCAGATATATATCTATATCTATACGTATCTTAGTATATCTTGTTTCCTCCACACTTCAGTGTTGCTTTCTCTCCTTTATTTTGGTATTTTGATTGGTGTTTATTATTTTTACTTGAATTTTGAAAAATTAATAGATTGAGAGCTCTTATTTTCATAGTTTTGGTCGTTGTGTGGGTCAGTTATCTGTTCTTATCTTACAGGACAGGAGATAGTCTAGCATAATAATTAACAGCCAGGCCTGGATTAATAACATGATAGTTACATGCCTTGGCCACGTCACTTGATTCTAAGCCTCGAAATCCTTGCCTGTAAAGGACGTTGTAATACCTGTTTCAGGGGTGCGAGGGTTACAAGGCCAAGTGGGAGACTGAATAGAAAGTACCTTGCACAGGTCCCTGCACGTGATGAGTCCTTAGCAAAGTGTGGTTCTGTTTTTCATGTGTATGTAAGATAGGTTACGTTGGCTTTTTATAAAATAGTAGTCTCAGTGAAGAGAAATTGGAATACACAAAAAGATTTTTAAACTGGAGATATTAATCTGCTTTGAAAATGAAACAAAGAGTTGTAGAGGTAAAGAATGAACATTTATCGATCGTAAAGTTAGCACTGGCTTCTCTGCTAGGTGCATAATTAATCAGCATTTTAAGTTAATCCTTGTAGTAGCCCAAAGAGATATCCTTGTTTTACGGGTGAGGAAACTTTAAGGTCAGAGGGTTCAGAAAACTTGCTAAAGTTCATATAGCTAGTATTTCTATATATTTTGTCTTGATACAAAAAATTTGGGGGTGGGTATGGCTAACGTGTGCCAGAGCCCAAGAGTTCAAAGGAAGAAGTCCCTGCCGTAGGGAACAGAACCTTCCCCCTTTATTTATTTAAATCTTACTCCTCCCTCAGGGCCTTCACATGTATTACCCTGTGGAGCTGCCCATGTCCCCCAGCTGACAGTTAATTAGGCTTTTTCCATGTGATGGTGGCAGAGTGCTTTTATCATTGTTTGCCATTTACTTCACTCTGCTGTGTGGTGCATTTGACTTTTCTCTGGTGAAGTTCAGAGCCAGGCTGTGATCATTGAAACCCAGCCCTCCTCCCTTTCTAATACCCAGAAGATGGTAGCTACTCAGCAATGTGGGTGAAATGAATTTGAGACATCATAAATTAGGCTTTTGAGGCAAGACTGTCTGATTATTTTTGTTAGGAATCCTGCAAGATGGTGAACTTAAGGGAGTATTATGAGAGGGCTTTGAGAGAATTCGGATCTGTAGATTCTGGTAAGTAAACTTCAGTTATAGATACGTGAGTATGTTTGCACGTATGGTCTGTAACCTGCCGTTAATGGTTAGAATAGAGTTTCGTAGCTGATTTCAGGTCATGGCCCTCTCTGACAACAAAACCTGGCATTTTCCCCCAGCTTCCTCCCTCATTCGGTGCAGAAATACTTCAGACATAATTTTGTTGATAATTTCAAGTTCACAAGCCCAGGAGTCCATGGCCCTTCTATTAAGAACTCTGGATTAGGGGAAAATTTTCTTGGTTTGATTCTCTTAAAAAATGTTATGTTTGTGAGGAAAAGGTTAATAATGTAGGTCAGAACACAATGGGGTGGGAGTTACAGCAAAGGGGCAGTGGGATTCTAATTGACAAAGGCTGTCATTGGCTGTTGTCACGCTGTCCTCATTTGTAGGACTTGTGAAACATACTTCTGGGTATAGGCTTGTCATGTAAAGTCTGTTTACTTATGACTCAAAAACTGGTACATATAGTTGTTAAATTTAGATTTTAAAAATTACATTAGCTTTTGCAGTGTTTCAGCAGACTTTCTGGTGAAATGAATGAAAATAGCATTTTTACTAACCCAAACGCATTTTATTAAGCATGCCGACAAGGTTCTAGTGAACTCACTTGAAGTCATTTTCGCCATGAAAGAGACTCAACAAATCCTCCCTCTAAAATATTTAGTATTTTTGAGTTTGTGAGAAACTATAATGTTACGATAAAAGTAAAATTTTGTACTTACAAAAAAAATAGCTTTGATATATGTCATACTGTAAAGAAGCTCAGAGAGGTATTATATCACATAAGGTTCTAGGAAAACAACAGTAGGAAGTTGTTTCTTAGAAATCTTGCATTGTGTTGATATTAAATAATTCTACTTACCTAATAAAGCCTTGTCATTTATCTAGTTGTATGTTTATAGTTAATTTTTTTGGTTCCCTTTAAAGATCTTTGGATGGATTACATCAAAGAAGAATTGAACCACCCCCATGGTAGACCTGAGAACTGCGGACAGATCTACTGGCGAGCCATGAAAATGTTACAGGGAGAGTCAGCAGAGCAGTTTGTAGCTAAACATGCTATGCATCAGGCTGGCCATTTGTGAAGAGAGGAAGAACCCAGCCAACTTTGTGAGATGGAATTGTGAGCCCTCTGGGCATATTGTATTGTGCATTCATTTGCAGTTCACTGAGATGTCAGACAAGATGGCTGCATAATTTCTTGACATGCTTTAATTTTGTAATGTGTTCATCTTTAATTCCAGAAAAGAGAACTGCTTGTTCAGTGGTGAAAGGCCAATTGTTGAGGCCAGACTTACCGTGGTTCTAAGTGTTTTCCAAAATATATGGAAATCTGATAACCAAGCTGCTTTTTTAAATCCCTGGTCAAGCATTGAATATCTCTAATCTAGGCCTAGGGGCCTGTTAAAATGGAGGAGAAAGTACAATTCCGTTTGTTAATTTTGTCCTTGTTATGAAAGTATACATGGTATGCATTTGTTTTAGAAAATACACAAGAAATAGAATAATGTGGAGAAGAAAATCAAAGCAATCTGTAATTTCATCATTGGGACTTAAACTGAGTAATTTGATTTTCTTTTATTAGAATTGGATTTATACTGTTAGGTCATTTCATTCATTCATTGAGTGCCCATGATGGGTAGAAAAGAAGGGAAGCTTTTTGGGATGGAGTTAGGGGTTGGAGGAACAGAGTTGGATGTCCTGAATTGGTTGAAGCAGCAGAGAAGGATGCTGGGTATTGGGGCAAAAGTTGTCCTTTAAGAAGATTAAGAGCTTCTATCTCTGGGACTAATCTGCAGAGAAGTGTTTACATTGCAGAGGCCCAGCAACAAAAGAAGGGCAGGGTACAGGGTAGGTTAGAAAGAGAAGGGCTCCAGAGGCAGGGTGAAGGATGTCTTGGAGCAGAGAAGGGCATTCTGGGAGCAGGGGAGGCAGTTGTTTGACTTGCATATCTTTTAACTTAACATGATGATATCACTGGGAGAAGCATTCAGTGCAGTGTTCCTTACTGTTAAACATTTTACTTAATATTATGTTATTTTTCCATGTCATTAAATAGCCTTAAAAACATTTAATGTTCATAACATTCCATTGTATAGTTGAGCCGTGACTTATTTTACTAATCCCCTATAGTTGGACGTTGTAATGTCTCATTTTTTCTTATTAATGCCATTGGTGAAGATTCTTGCAAATCTTTGCTCATATCCCTGGTTATTTCTTTAGGAGACAGACATCTGACAATAGAATTACTGCATTAAAGAGTATAACTATTTTAAAGAATACTGATAAATATTGCCAGTTTGCAATGTATGAAAATATTTTCAAACACTGTATGAAAATGTCAACACCCTTACCTGCCGTAGGTATTACATTTATTTTTATCATTGTAATAGGTGAAAAGTGGAATGTCATTATTTTAATGTGCATTTCTTTGGTATTAGTGTAGTTAATGTATTTTTTCCTGGTTATCTCGTCTTTTCATTTTTGACTATTTTTTGAACTTTTTTTTTACTAACTTAAAAGAGTTTTTTGTATATTAAGAATACTAATCTTTAATTTGTTTCTTCTTTGTTGCAAATAGTTTTCCCTCAGCTCTTTTTTCTGATGGTTTTTGAGGTTCAGCGGTTTTGTGTGTGTGTGTGTGATTTGTTGTTGAGAACCCTGCCTCTTGCTGAGGATAACTCAGTTTTTTTCCCCAAGCAGTTAGCTCAGTTCTCCACACCACCATTTAAATGTGGCCATTTTTCTCTCTGCTGATTTGTAGTACTACCTTTATTATATATTAAACTCCTATGAAGATTAATCTGTTTTAGGGCATTTTTATTACAAGCCTTTGTACCCTAAATGGTGTTTGTATGCTATTTGTTTTAAAACAAGAAAAATTTTCTCTTTCTCCTCTTCATTAAATTCCAGTAAGTTCAACATTCTCAATCCTTACCGGGCTCTTTTTATTTTAGTAAAGAGATACATGTTGCACATAAGAAGTGAGTAATGAGGTCGATGGTTGGCTCCTTAAAGGCTATGAAGGTGGGTCACCCTGGGGTCATTATAACCCTGTGTCTGGTTCTCACCATTGCAGGTTGTGAAAATGCATCTAGCTAGGTCACCTAGCTGCGGTGTTAGATATGGTAGCTTCTAGCCACATGTGGGAATTTAAACTTATTGAAATTAGATATTTCAGTTTCTCATTTGCACTGGCCACATTTCAAGTACTCAGTAGCCACATGGTTACCATATTGGACAGCACAGATAACTTACAGAACTTTCATTTCCACTGTTGCATATGGTTTTGCTGGACAGTGTTGACCTAGATCCGGTTAGATTTGGGAAACTAACTCATGGGGTCAACTGTTAGGCTACAGTTTTTCAAATGCCTTATGTAGTGCCTAAACAACACATTCTTTGAGGAAGATGAAGGAATGGGCCCTCTAATGTCTCAGATTGTCATATGGTGGCCTGATCCCAGCTTCCAGCTTTTCTGCTACTTAAAGATGAACACGGTTATCACACCTTGAGCAGATTTGTTACTGGAATTTAGGCAGTGAAGGCTGTCTAGTTTGTCCCCAGCTCAGGCCCTGCCTATCTTCTGCTGCCCTCAGGTTGTAGAGGGCCAGGCTTGAGTGTGAAAAGGTACAGGCACAACACAGGATGCTCAGGGTCACTGTGACCAAGTATCATCCTATAGGTTGTCTGCAGGTTGTAAGAGTCTGTTTTGATCATCTATCCTGGTTTCTAATGGGTTAACTTTAAGAACTGCCATTAACTCAAGGTGGAGAATCACGGGGCTGCCAAGTTGTCTCATCCATTTGGGGTTGAGTTATAGTCTAATTCCAGCCCGACTTTTAGAGAAACCTATTTAGAGATACAAGTGAGATGGGGTTGGAGCATGAAAAGTTTAGAGAGCTGAGTTTTGTACACAATCAGGTGGACCTGGGTAATTGACTATTCTAACAGGAATTAGAGGTTTTCCAGTGTGGTTGGGGAGGGGATAACACTTGGCATTCTAGACTCAGCTATTCATCCAGCCCCGGGATCTTCACCGGCAGGAGCTGCAAAAATCAGATTCGCGGACCGTTAAGGGAGGGAGGGGGCTTTCGCTGTCGGGCGCGCCCCGCCCCCTGCTCCGCCCCGCCCCGCCCCGCCCCGCCCCTGGCTTCCTCGTGACCCCCCCCGTGCCCCGCCCTCCGGCCGGGAACACCCCGGGCTGATTGGCCCCTCCTCGGCGTATCCTCGGGCTGGCAGCCAGGCCGGCGCGTCACGTGTCCGAGCAGCGTCCTGGGCGCTGAGCAGCGGGCCGCCCGGCATGGACCCTCAGATCGCCGGGGCCCAGGCGCTGGGGGCCGCGGAGCCGCCGCGGGGTCCGCCGCTGCCGAGCGCACGGGAGGCGCCCCCCAGCCCGGGGGTGAGCGCGGCGCGGGGGCCGGGGGCGGCCACCACCTGCGGCCCGGGGCGGGAAGTTGCGGGGCTCGCGGGGCTGGCCGGGCGAGGGGCCGCGGCACTGGGGGAAACACCTCGGGCCCGCCTCGGGCCGCCCCTCGAACGAGGAGCGCCGTTTGGGCGCGCGCCCGAGCTGGAAACGGCCGGGCCGCGGGGCTGCGGGGCGGGGCACCCAGAGGACGTGGGTGGGCGCGCCGGGCGGGGAGGGCTGGCTGCCGGCCCCGGAGCGCCTCTGCGTTCTTGCTAGATGGGAGGTGATGGTGGGGCCGCTGCTGCGTGGCCTGGACTGAGGCCAGGTGACGGTGGCGAGGAGAGGGACTTTCCCTGAAGGATCTGTGTCCGTCGGTGGGGATGCTCGGCTAACCCTGAGCACCACCAGATGATGTCTCATGCGTTCTCTCCTTTTCTCTTTACTGCAAGCAAAAGGCCGCGTCTGACGCAGGGTTCCCAGAAACTTGTTTTCATTTGCTTGCCAGGCATCTCCTGGTTTTTCAAAGACCGTTCGTTATTACAGTCATCACCTACCCCTGTTGATAGTCAGTAATCCCTGTTAGACAGCTCCTTGAGGGTAGGAACCCTCTGTTTAGTGATAACCCGGCATTTAGCATAGTGCCTGGGACCATCGCCTATTAATTGGATGGAGGAATGGAATGCTTGTTTAAGCATCAAAGAAAGTACTTAATCAAAGTAAGATTTCAAAAATGTAGTGATAGGCTTATAAAGAAAATTACTTTGGGATGCAGATAGGTCGAGACTGATTTTGTCAGGGTGGAGCAGGAAGGTTTGTGCACTTCCTCTGCACGGTGAGAGGCTGGTGGTCCTGGCAAAGGCGTGGAGACGGGGAAGCGCAGGGCAAATGGCTGGGAGCTTGGGTCCCAGAGCTGGGAGAGAGGACTGTACTCCATAGGTTGCTGGCATATGAGGGGGCTGTGTGGATGCCATGGCGAATTTTGTGCTCCAGCAGTGCAGGCCTTTGAGGGTTTTCAGCAGAGCAGTGGTTAACAGTGTAGGGCCGGGCAATGTGGGTGAGTGAGAAGGCAGTTAGGGGCTCTTGCAGTGGTGGAGGTGAGAGGTCCCACTACTGGTCAGCAGTAGTGACCAGGAGTTGTCACTGACTATAGGAGGTTAAATTGACTCATTAAATCCAGGTATGACTAAGTCGTAAGCTAACTGGGGCAGGTGCCAAGTGCAGTTTAGATGTAGGGGCAAAAAAGGTGGATTTAAATTCAACAAATGTTCTGTTCCTGCTCTGTGCTAGATATTTTCATAAATGTTATCTCATTATAAACCTCCTATAAGGTCAGAACAGTCATCCCCAATTTCCAGAGAAGGAAACCCAGGCATGGTGGCTGAAGTGACGTGCCCAAGGTACACACTGAATGGGATTGAAATCAGGTCTTGAACATTTCTTATTCCACTTAGAAAGAGGTCTTACCGGTGATAGGATTTCAAGAACTTTTGAGTGATGGGAGCTTAGAAGCATATGCTTGGCCCTGGGGGAAGATTTCCCTTCAACAACCAAAGGTCTGTTGTTCCTATGTTATCAGTCAGGAGACAGTGTGATAGAGTTGTTAACTAGGTAAAAAGTTAAGTAACTGAAAAGGTAAAAATGAACATGGAAGTAGCAACTGCAGGAAACCGCTCCCAGCCGGAGGGCTGAGGGAGCAAAGCAGTAAGGTTGGCATGACTGAAATGTACAGGCTCAGAGGAGAGGCTTTGCAGCCTGCTGAAATCCCGCCCTCTGAGGAGGGGCCACAGCATCCCCTGGTGTGGGAGTCTCTGAGCTTGGAGGAGGGGTCCCGAGGGCCTGTGACACATACCTTTCAAGAGAGGGCCCAGCCATGAGGCTGGCTCTGCAGCTGCTGGCGAACTGTAAACTAGATTCATTGGCCTCTAGGAAGGCAGCAGGCGATCCTGGTGGCAGGGGTGATGCCTCCAGGAATAGGAAGAAGCGAGCCCCTTCTCCCTCCAGCCTTGTGGAGGTTAACAGGACAGAGCAGAAATGTGGGTTGCTGAGTCCCTGCCTCAGCCTCACCTTTGCAGGGGGGTGGGGGTTATGGGGGAGTGGGTGTGGGCCTGAAACATTGGGTGTACCCCAGATACCCACTTCCTGGGTAATGGTTTCTTCTTCCCGCAGGCTGCCTTTGCCCCAGCTGACCCCTCCGTTCAAGAGAGAGAGACTGAGAAGGCCACTGACCGACTAGGCAAGTAGATGGCAGGGGCTGGGGTGGGTGTTGGGAGAGATGAAGTGACGAGGGGGACAGTCCCAACAAGAGGACGTCTTGGTCCCTTACCTCCTCTTTGTAACCAGTCCTCTTCGCTGCCCAGTTGCCCTTTCTGCCTAGGTTTTCAGCCAAACCCTTATTTGGAAACCGTATTGGAGCTTCCTTAAGGGAGTCCTGGACTTACCCATCCCTTCTACCGAGGAAGACAGCTTAGGGCCGCGGGCAAAGCACAGGCTTTGCAGCCAGGCAAACTTATTTTCACTTTCTGCTCTGGATCAGACCCCTGGGCTTGAGTTTTGAGGCCTTATATTACTTATCCTTTCTTTATCTGTAAAATGGGGATAATAATACTTACATCAGAGGATGGTTCTGAGGATGGAATGATAGGATCTGGAACTGTAATTGCCACTATAAACTGCTGTTTAAAGCTAAGTTAATGATAATGAAATAAAATGAAAAATTCAGTTCCTTGGTCATGCAGGCCACATTTCAAGTGTACAGTAGTCACACGTGGCTCGTGGTAGCGTTGGGTGGCACAGATTATAGCAAGTACGTGACCGTCACTGCAGAAAGTTCTCTTGGATAGAGCTGGTCTGGATAAAGCAGTCATAGCACCTGCCACTTAGTGAGTACTCCCTGTGGGTCGGGCACAGTTCTAAGAGTTTCTTTCTCTTTTTTTCTTTTAAAATGCTCACAGCAATCCTACCTGCATTTGAGATGAGGAAACTGAGCTCCAGAGCAAAACGTTTTTTTAAAATTGTGGTAAAAGATACATAACACAATATTTACCGTTTAACAGTTTAAAAGTGTACAACTCAGTGGCATTTAGCACCATCCCAGTACGGTGCAGCCACCACCACTGTTTAGTTCCAGAACATCCTCATGACCCTGAAAGGAAACCCTGTACCTAACGAGGAGTCACACCCCATCACCCGCTCCCATGAGCCCCTGGCTGCCACAGATCTGCTTTGTGCCTCTGGATTTAGCGATTCTGGACAGGCACATGTGGCTTGCTTAGACATGGGATCATATTATGATATGTGGCCTTTTATGTCTGACTTCCTTCACTCAGCGTAATATTTTCAGGGTTCCTGTTGTAGCAGGTGTCAGTAGTTCATTTCTTTTTATGGCCGAATTATTCCATCATATAGAGACAGCACATTTTGTTTACTCGTTCATCAGCTGAGAGGCATTTGGGTGGCTTCCACCCCTTGGCGATTGTGAGCAGTGCCGCCCTGAACATTCCTGCTGACGTGTTGTTTGAAGCCCTGTTTCGCTTCTTTTGGGTGCATATTTAGGAATGGAATTGCGGGGTTGTCTGCTCATCCTGTGTTGCAGTTATTGAGGAGTCTGCTGAGAAAATTCCAGCTCAGTCACGCATTTGGTAATTGGCAGAGCTAGGATTTGAACCCCGGTAGTTTGGCTCCGGAACCCGAGTCCTGAACTTTATAGCTTGTAGGTGTTGTCATTACACAGTGTTAGTAGCATGGCTGTTTTTAGGCTGATTCTTTCCCCAGCTCTGACGTGGCATCACCATAGCACTAATGCTCGGAGGTCCATCATCCCTCCCTAGACTTTTCCAATTTTTGAGACCTTTAGTAACTGTCCCTTCCAGCCCCTCCCTGATATCAGGGGAAGAGGAATTGTGACCAGTGGGTTCTGCTTCTCCAGCTGCTTTCCTTCCTCCTCTCCCATCCCTGCCCTGGGCTCACCTCTGACCTGCTCCGTGAGGATGAAGGGAGGGACAGAAGAGCAAAAATTCAATTCAAGCCTATATTGTGAAAGCTTATCCTTTGCCAGAGGCCCTTTGCCTCATTGACATTTAAACTGCCTGAAAGTATGAGCTGCCTGACTCCTCATGTGAATTAGAAGACCTGGTAATTAATGGCCTTGTTTCAGGCAAAGCATCTGACTGAAAATAATTGATCAACTCTACTTCTAAGACTATAAACAGAACAATTTTTTTTAAGTGCTCTGGTGACTACAGAACTCTGTCCACTTTTTTACTGCTGCCTTCTTAGTAAGTCTCCCCCAACGTCCCCAAGCACACAACGAGGCCCCCTCTGGTGTGCCAGTTGTTCAAAGACTTTTTAAAAATTTTGTCGGTTTCTTAGCCAGCGGCGCACAGAGCATTCCTCAGGATAGTCCTGCCCATGGTGAAGGCGCCCATTCTGAAGAGGAAGGCTTTGCTGTGGATGATGAAGATTCTGATGGGGAACTGAATCCCTGGGAGCTGTCAGAAGGGTTGTCTGGCCACCCACCCAAGGAACAGGCTGCTGATCTTTTTAACGAGGACTGGGACTTGGAGCTGAAAGCAGATCAGGGGAATCCATATGGTAGGTGTGGGGTTTCTGGGGCCCTTGGCCAGGGTTCTGAGACCCTCCTACCAGATTAACCTCTTAATAGGCAGACGGACCCACATCTGTGAGCTTAGCCTGATAGCTGTCACAGGTCTGAAATTTCTGTGACAGCTTCTCTTTAAATATGGGAGGGGGTGTGTGCCAAATGCCAGTTTTGCATTTGATTACGTGATGTATCGGTTAGTTTTAGCATCAACCCAGTGTTACTCTCTCCATACATCTTCACGTGGATTGAGCAGCTGCAGACAGAAGCGTTCTGCCCACTAGCTGCTTCCTCTGCGCTGCTAAGAACTGATGTCTGAGACGCAGAACTGTGGGTTGAATGAATGAAAGTGCTTGCATTTCTTCAGAGAAGAAGGACTCTGTATGTGTGTGAGTGTGTTTAAGCCAAGAAAGTGCAAGGGTCTGTCCACTAGATTTTTCAGCTATCCCTTTTCACCCTCCCTCCTTCCTGTAATCTGTCTTTTAAAACTGCCTGCAGATGCTGACGACATCCAGGGTTGCCTTTCTCAAGAGGTCAGACCTTGGGTGTGCTGTGCCCCGCAAGGAGACATGATCTATGACCCCAGCTGGCACCATCCACCGCCGCTGATGCCCCATTATTCCAAGATGGTCTTTGAAACGGGACAGTTTGACGATGCAGAAGACTGAGGGTGCAGCTTTTGCCTGATGGGTGGGTGGGGCACCCTCCAGATCAAGGTCTCCTTTCTTTGAGGTGAGATGTCACATCTGAGGAAACATTCCCTGATCCCCGAGTCGGGCACACAGCCTGGTCTTGAGTAAGGTCCGCCGTCCCCCGCCTCCCTTGCCGTTGTTTTTAGTGAGCTCCTCCTGGAGTGTGTGAATGTCTGTGTCTGTGTCAAGAGGAGGAGCCGTGTTCTTTATAAATAAAAGTAGAAAAAAAAATCAGCATGCCTTTGTCGGCTTTTTTCCCCCTGCCCCTTTTAACTGGATACCTCTAAGCAAGGCCTTTCTTCTTCCCTTAAAGCCCCTCACTTAGATTTTTAGGATTGAAGTCCTTGGAGACGAAACTACTCTGTGAAACAAAATGATTTTTTAGTTTTGCTTCTGTAGATCTGGCCCTATTGACCCGAGATCGGAACCCAAGGGATGTTGCTGACTTGACTGATTTCTATTCCTGTCGGATGGAAAATTGACCATTTACTTGGTTAACAAGGATTTTCTGCAGGGCGGAAAACGAAATGGCAGATGAATTAAATCAGCAATTGTATAACCCTCGATTGGCATGAAAGGATTTTAAACTCTGTTTTCCATTTAATCTTCTCATCTTTACTACTACTTACATAAATCATTTAACAACAAAAAATTTCCTCATTTTAGAGATGAGGAAAGTAAAACTCAAAATTTTTGGACCTATCCGAGATCACACAGCCAGGAAACGGCAGAACTGTGGCCTGAACCCACACACGACTCTGAAGCCTATTCCCCAGGGGGGTTTGCCCTCATGCATGGGTGAGCCTGGAGCCAGGGCGGGGGGCTACACCTTGGTGGCTCTGTGACGCTCCAGCCCAAGTCACCCTGGCCTCTTTGGCAGGTGGATAGATTGCTTCTTATCTCCCTGCCTCCTGATTGAAGCTGAATCAAGAACAAGTTTACGATCTGAAATCTGAGCCAACCCCACAGCATTTCAATAAAAAATCACTTAAGCTGTTTTTGGAAGACCCCACAAGAAGTGTGAGAATAAGGCAGGACCTCATGAGGGAGGACAGTGGCTTTGGCTGCGAGGAGCCCTCATGGCCAAGGTAGCCCGAGGGTTAAAGAAATGGTTCCTTCCACTGTTCCTTCGCAGTTATAGACCACATTACCCCACCACTCTTGCTTTACTGCCCCCAGCGCCACAGCTGATTAGGCAGGGAGTGTCTGGCATGAAAAGGTGCACTTGAGAAACTGAGCCAAGAACCGCTGGGGACTTGGGGAGGATGGCAGAATGGCCAAATAGAGGTGTTACTGACAGGTTCTGTGGGCCCACGTGCGGTTACGAGGCAGCTGAATCTGAGTAAAAGCAGAATTCATGAGGTGGGGAGGTTACGAATATGTCAGAGGGAGGGAAGGAGGAAATAGTAAGAAAAGCACGTGTGTGTGAGTAACTGAACAGAGGAAAATTACAAGCCTCTGCTGCTATGATCCACGGGATGGTTGTGAATTTGGACTCTTGCTTTTTAAAAGCTATTCTTTGCAGTTCCTCCTGATTATTTCCAGCAAAGTGGGTGGGAGAGAAATATGGTTTGCTGGAGCAAGGATGGAGAAAACAATACTCTCTTAAAGACATTAGAATGTCTTTTACAGCCGAAATTTGGGTATGACAGAACAAGAAAAGGGGGTGGGGCGCTAGTCAATTGTTCTGATTTAGGTACCGATCCGGTGCCTCTAGATGAATCAAACTGAGAAAGAAGTAGAGGGGGCCCTCCCCAGGCTGTGAGCACTGGTTATCTCAAGGGGGGAGCAAGGTTGGGAGTAAGGGACAAAAGTAGGGACGTGGAAAAACACTAATGATACAGTAAGTGAAAATAACAGACTATAAAACTATTCTGCTAATATTGCAAACGTGAAAAAATTGCATATGTAAGTGATAAGAGTTAACATGGACAAATGGAGACAATTTGATTATATGGTGGTGGTGTTGGCAATTTGCTTTATTTTTTTAAAGATTTAAAAAATTTTTTTAAATTTATTTTTTGGGGGGAGGTAATTAGGCTTATTTATTTATGTTTAGAGGAGGTACTGGGAGATGAACCCAGGACCTTGTGCATGCTAAGCATGCGCTTTACCACCTGAGCTATACCCTCCCCCATGGCAATTTGCTTTTCTATTTCTGGTATTTTAATACAGATTTTGCAATACGGTTTTTAAAATCAAGACAAGGTGTTATTCTGAAACAGTCTGCCCAGTCTTCCCTGTTCTATCTGACAAACATCACCACACGTGCCTCCCTTCGCTGCAGTCACTGGCTTACGGATCCAACGCTCTCCTTAGGGTGTGAGCTCTTTGAAGGCAGGACAGTTTTATTCCTCAACCTCCCTGTTTCATAGCATGGCGCCTGGCTTGAAAATGTTCAGTAAATATGGGCATAAATTCATTCTTCTTTGGTTATGGAGCAGTATTTGCCCAGGTTGTGTTTAGGGGTGACTGACAACATCCCAGGCTAGGGTGAAGAAAGAATAAAGTATTCAAAGAAAATGAAATAATGCCATTTGCAGCAACATGGATGAACCCAGAGGTTATCATATTAAGTGAAATAAGTCAGAGAAAGACAAATATCACATGATATCACTTACAGGTGGAACCTAAAAGATGATATAAATAAACTTATTTACAAAACAGAAGTTGACTCATAGACATAGAAAACAATGTTTTCTGAAGCGGAAAGGGTGGGGGAGGGATAAATTAGGAGTTTGGGATTAACAGATACATGTAACTCTGTAAAGTAGGTAAACAACAAGGACATATTGTATAGTGCACGGAACTATATTCAATTTCTTATAATAACATATAATGGAAAAGAGTCTGAAAACAAAAATATATATGTATATATATGTGTAACTGAATTACTTTGCTGTACACCTGAAACTGACATTGTAAATAAACTACTCATTGAAAAAAAAAGAACCTTTAAAAGGTCTTTAGGATTTAGTTAGGATTCTTTTAATAGTGACTTACTTTTTAAAACAATGTATAGGAATAGAGCAGACAGCACTGTCCCGAAGCAGTGAGCTTTGCAAACCATGCTTTACTCTGAAAGCCTTCAGTCAATGACCAAGTTTTTTGTTCTCTAAAAATTAGAGTGTGTGTGTGACACATGAATTTGTGATACAAATTATTTGTTGGATAAATCACAAATCGTGGTTATTCAAAAAATAGTTGGATAAAAAGAAGATGGCACAGTGATTTCTAACCAGTATCCTGTAGCAAAGAATTGTACTTTTAGGTACTCAAAAAAAAAAAAAAAAAAAGAAAATCCTAAAACCAACCAAAAAGCTGCTACATATCTGAATCTCTGAATGCTGAGCTGAGAATTACAATCTCAGAATAGGGAGAGAACACAGATGGTGCTGAGTTCGGCCTGGAAGTGTGTGCAGGAATCTTCTCGGCTCACTTCTGGTTACGGGGAGCTCGTTACCTCGGAAGGAACCCACCGTTGATGGCTAGTGTCATGGGTTGGAAAGTTCTTCCTTCTATTGAGTTGGAGTCTACCCATTTGGCGGTCCTGGTCTGCCCTGTGGTCCTGACACTCTTTCAAATGTAGGAAATTAGCAACCTTATCCTCTCTCTGGCTTTCCATTTTCTAGGTTAAGCAGTCAGCAGGCAATTGCATACAGGCATCTGGAATTAAGAGGGAGAAGGTGAGTGGGGGCGGGAAGATGGAGGAGGGGGAGGGAGGGGGAAGGGGAAGAGGAGGAAGAGGAGGAGGGGGAAGGGAACATGATCGTTTGGGGATTTTTGAGCTTTTGGCAGGTGTTGCAGCATTGAGAGGGGTTGAAATTGTTCAGTGAGGGCACGTGGAACAGAAAGCCAAGGACAGAACCCCGGGGAGCATTAGCAGCTACAGGGTAACTTGGAAGGCTCGGATCCCAAGGGCAGGCGGTGGCCAGTGGCCGAGGAGGAAGGCCAGGTGAGTGTGGGCACTACTCAAGCCAAATCTAAGGAGAAGAGAGTTTTAAGGAAGAGGGAGTGGCCATCTCTTAAGGAGAAGGCTGAAGAGGGTGTTTTGGGGTGTGGGATAATGTACTGACTTGGGGCAGGTGCAGGACATGGGCATCACAGGCTAACACATTTGGGGGATGCATCTGATGCTCTTGTTTCTCTTGACTGGGGGGACCATGGTGACTTCCGGCCAGCTTCTGTCAGAATTGCAAGCCAGGTGGGGAAGGGGCAGCGATGGGAGAGAAGGGACTGGAGAGGTGGGGGGAGGGTTGCTGTCAGAAGTGGGCAGAGGCTGCTGGAGAAGTACAGGTATGATGGGACTGTTAGGAAGGAGAAAAGAGAAACTCGTATTCTTGTTTTTTCAGACAATATCATTTACCAAGAAAGAAATCACAGCTGACCACTTTAAAAACCTTGGGTGATGGAAACAAGAATAAAAATGTGTTTATCGGGTGGCTGGATGACATTTGAGCTGTGCCTTTATTTCTCTCTTGCTCTCTTTCCATGAGAGCAGGCTCATTGCCTTAGTGGAGGCATGTGACAGGGTTGAAAACAGCCAAGAAATTTTTCTAGCTTTTGTTTTACAAAAAGGGATTTTAAATTAAAATTAAAAAAAATTTTTTTCCTGGTAAAGAGGCTAGGGAGTTTGGGGCCAACAGATTACAAGTCTTAAAGAAATTTGGGAAGGAAGAATTTTCCCCAGGCCAAAAAAAAAAAAAAAAATCCCCTGGGCTAGGAGAAGAAAGATGGTGAAAAAAGAGAGAGATCTGGAGATGTTAAGAGCAGATGGAATTATGAGCTCTGCTTCCTGGTGTGTCCCTGAGGAGTTAGGTCCCAGAGAGGGATAGATGTTAGGCTTCTACGCAGTCAGGACCATCTTGCAGAAGATGCCCAGACCTTGAGCATGCAGAGAACCTGATGGACCCAGAGGGGCCGTGGGATAGGAGGACCTGTGAAGATGACATTGGATGACATGAGGCATTGCTTGAGGGAGTGAGGAGAACCCCAGAGGGTCCAGGTGGAAACTCAGGGTCAGAAATTGGGATGGTCAAAGAGAAGACAGTTTCGTTTCTTGAACACCTGAGATGCAGGAGATAGGAAGTTAACAGAAGTTGAGATGGGAAGGAGTAATTGCTGGGGGCCACGGGCTGGATCATCAGGTAGGTGGAGGATGCCGCATTGAAAGTCTCCTCATAGGCTGATTAATACCAGAGTGCTGATAATTTTTTTTTCATTTTTATTTTCTATCTGGATGAAAAACTTGCCATTTTGGTACTGTGGCCGAGCAAACAGATTTGTTGTGTGTGTATTTTTCATGGCTCTGGCAGGTTTCTGTCTGTTACGACTTCTTCCCTTCGGGAAAGTCTGGGGGAATGTATCCTTTCGCCGCACCCCTACATTAGTTTGGTACGGTGTTTATGGTGGGGACAGTTTGGTCATCGTGAGCCCCCAGGGGGTATGGTGGATGGTGTTCCCCCCAAGCTTTGCTCTCAGACGCCAGGGTGGCCGGGTGGGTTGACTGCGGAGGCTGCAGAGAACACCCTCTTTATGTACAGAAGCACGGCTCCCCTTCCCCCTGGAAATCTGAGACCACCTTCCAGGGAGACGGAAGCACACTCATTGGCTAAGTAAATATCTGCACTGCCCTTGGTTTTCCGGAGTTTGCATTTTTGGGCCCAACTTTTCACAGGATGGTCGGAATATGGAAAAAGAGGGAAAAAGAAGAAGAAGAAAAAAAACTCCAACACCTTGGCTGTAGTCCATCTGGGTTCTGCACCCCCGTTCTCCCAGAGCAGATTCCCCACCCAAATAACTGAGAACGCTGGGTCTGGAGGACTCTGTGTGCGCGTGCGTGCACACGTGTGTGTGAGCGTGGCAGACCCAGGAGAAGCTGGAGGGTGTAACAGGAAGGCAGGCAGCACGGCTGGCTCCCGCATTGTTGACTTAGCCAGTCTGGCTGCAAAGCCAAGGCCTTTGGAAAGAAAGGCCTCCCAGCTTCCAGCAGTTTCTGTTGAGCTGGTTCCAGGACGGGGCTAGATCCTGCAAGGTGTCGTTGGGCAGGAGGACGGTTCACCAGGATTTGTCCTTGCTGATGGCCTGGGGAGTAAAACATGGCCACAGTCTCGGAAGGAGAGATTTCTCTCCACCTTACAGGGTTCTCTGGTCCTCCCCTTTGAGTCAGAGAGGGAAGTTTCCCAGGAGGCACGCTCCCATCTTCCGACCCTGGCAAGGTACAGTTGGCTTTCCCTTTTTTATTCTTTCTCTTTATTATTTTTACTATTATTTTTTGCCCTTTTCTGGTGAGGTAATTTTGATTTCAAAAGCCATTTCCTCGGACAACTTCTCATTAGCTGTTGAACAAATGAGGCAGATAGAAAGAAGTTAGGGCCCTGTGTTTTGGCAACTCAAGGCAGGCGCCTGAATTTCTCCTGGCTCCCGCCGGTGGCCTTACTGAATTTCTCCAGCAGGTGGCAGTAAAGACCCACTGACGCGCTGTCTCCGCGCGATCCACAGGGAGAGTGAGGGGCCCTGGAGGAGGTGCGGAGCGGGCTCAGGGTTACCTTCCTGTTAGTGGGTTTCCTGCTGATTGGCAAACTCACTTGCAAATTCACAGGCAGGATTTACTTCTGATTTGATAGATACTTTTTTTTCAGAAAAGGTTACTGTGAAATTTAGGGTAAGGGTCATCATTGCTAACCACCCTCAACAGCTACCCCAGGGTCTGGCACATAGTAAGTGCTTAATATCTGCTTGCCGACTTCAACCAAAGTGTCTGTAAGTGCAAAGGAAAGTAAACTACATCGTTGTGCATTCCTCTGCCAGATGATATGCTAAGTGGTTTTCCCAATGAAATAAGGCTTATAATTCTCATTTTATAGAAAGAGAAACTGAGGCTCAGGGAGGTAAGAAGACTGGCCAAAGGTCACAAGTATGGGATGTGACCCAAGTCATCTGACTCCAAGCTTTTGGGCTTGTACGTTTGCTCTGCTGGTGTTGAAACACCTCGATTTGGCAATAGTCTGGAATGAATTTTGTTACAGAAGAAGCAAAGGATTCCAGTGTAGGTTTGATTTCTATCCATCAATTGATTTCCAAACTTCTTCTATGTACTTTGGACGGAGGATGGACCAGGTTCCTGCTTTCAGGGAGCTTAGAGTCTAGGGGGAAGTTGATGGCACACAAACGGACCCTTACTTCACCACAGGAGAACTGTGTGAGCCCAGGGTGTGGCGGGAACTCAGAAGAAGGGGTGGGAGGTCAAGGAGAGCCCCTCAAAGACACAGTCTAGAAGCTGAGTCCTGGAAGACTTGGCCTGGCAAGTGGGGCTAGAGGGAGCTGTGTGTGCAAAGATCCCCAGGTGTGAGAGGTCTTGTGTATTGGGAGATGTGGTGAGGGATGAAGTCAGGTAAGCAGGGGTCCTTGAAATCTATGCCAGGGGGCTTGAAGCATGTTTAACAGGAATGTGACATGGGCAAGTTTTCATTTTCAGAACTTTCTAGTTCCTGGTGGCGAATGGTAGGAAGAGGCTGAGACTTGAGCCAATGGGGCCAGTCTGGGGGCTGTAATCTAGTGACAGAGGATGGGGACCTAACAAGGGGGACAGCTATGGAGATGGAGGGAGGCGGACGGATTGGAACTATTGATAGAAGGTTGAGCTGACGGGAGCCAGGCCAGATCTGGGCCAGGGATTCTTGCCTGGAAGGGTAGAGCGAGAGAGAGGTAGGAGCCTGGGATGACCTTGCGGTCCGTCCAGGTGGATAGAGTGGCCTCTGTGCGTGAATGACATGTAGGTGCCTAAGACCTTTCCCATCCACTATTTCAAGAGGAAGGTGCTCCGTGTTCCAGATGTTCAGCTTTGTTCTCAGGGTTTGGAGGACTCACTGGGGGCTATGTAGCCCTGCACCTTGAACTTCACATGGGAAGATCACGCATCTGGGGTACCCTCTGTCTTTCCTCTGCTCTTCTCTGCCTCAGAGAGCAGATGCTCAGGCACCTTTCTTGCACATGGTGTCTGGGGTGCACCCTCTGGTTGCCTCTCTTACACCCATCCCCCTCCTCTTGCCCACCACCCCTTTCTCGTGCTGCTCGCAGACCTTGAGGGAAGCTAACCCTTCCCCTGGACATAGGGGTGGGGCATGGGGATCAGGCTGAAGCTGACCTGAATAATTGTATTTCTGGTCCTCCATATATATGTCCTGGGCCTGCCTAACACATTACCCTGAACCTGCTGGCTCAAGAGAGCAGACATTTATTTTCTCACAGTTCTGGAGTCCAGAAGTTCAAAATCAAGTTCAAATTCAAGTCAGGGCTGTGCTCCCTCCAGAGGCCCTAGGAGAAACTCTGTTCCTTCTCTCTCTCAGCCTCTGGCAGCTGCTGGCATCCTGGGCTTGTCGCTACTCACCTGTCTTCTCTTCTGTCTCTTATAAGGATACTTGTCATTGGATGTAGGGCCCAGCCGGGTCATCCAGGATGATCCGTCGCAAGATCCTTAACTTAATGGCATCTACAAAGACCTTTCTTTCAGATAAGGGTCACATTCACAGGTCCAGGGGTCGGGAGGGAGACGTATCTTTTGGGGGCTGCCATTCAGCCCAGCACAGCCTCTGTGGGTGGCAAGACAGAACAAAACTGGGACCATGATGACATCTCCAAGTCCCTGTTGACCAATCCAGAAGCCTGCCTGCTTTAGGACTTGCGGTTATATAACTCAATAAATCCTTCTTATTGCTTTAAGCCAATTGGATGTGACTTTCCCGCTCCTGGTCTCTTGCCGCTGAATGTGCCCTGACTGATGACATGGGCCCCTCTGAGTCCTGCATGCAGGCAGTTGGGTGTGGGGGAGAGAGCGCAGCAATTGGAATTCTCCTTTATTGCTGACACTCTGTGTGACCTTGGGCAAACCGCAGGCTCGCTGACCATCGGTTTGAATGTATAAATGGGGCCCTTGTCCCTGCAAAACGCTCTTCAAAATGGTTGCCACTGTGGTTTCTCTTGTTATGGCCTCTGCATTCCAAGAAAGACGTAATAGAACTGGAGAAAGGCCAGAGGATGGCGTGATGAAGAGCTCTTACCATCAGGGCAAGCTCCACACTTAGAATTCTTCAGCTGGGAAAGAGGGAGGCCGACGAGGGGACGAAGTGAAGTCCTCTATATGATAAGGCGTATCCACAAGACAGAACAGACTTGTTCCTCGAATCCCAGAACCCTTAGAAGCTGAGGGTGCGACTCCTAAACGTTTGAGATGTTGTTTCAGGGCAAACAATCGAAAGTGCTTCTTTGCATAGCCGAGAGGCAGACTTGCACTTGGGGTGCGGGGTTGCGCACCTGGCGTCAGGGAGACCTGGGCTCTACTCCTGGCTCCAGCTGTGTGATCATGAGCAATCTTCTTTTCTCTCCGAGTCTCAGATTGCTCATCAGTATATCGGGGGCAGTAACCCTGGTAATAAACCCAGAGTGAACTTCAGCAGACTCTCCACTGCTCTCCTCACCCACTGACACCTGTGTGATCAGCTTCCTGCTTGTTACTCTAGACAGACTCACTGCAGAACCTCCACTCACGCAGGAGATCTGATCGCCTCTCCCTCGCTCAGGAACCGCGTAAGCAATTCTCACTTACCTTCCCTCTGTCATCTATTGCCCCCTCCCTTTCTAGATCATTCTCGTGTGCACAAAAGCCATGGTTCTCTCCCTTGATCCCGCTTCTCCCACCAGCTCCTGCCCACTTTCTGAGCTCCACTCTGCAGCAAAACACCTTGAAAGAATTGTCTGTACTTGTCTCTTTTGCTCAACAGAGCTTTACAAAATGAACACACTCACGTGACTACCATCGAGGTTTAAAAAGAAAGGAATATTATCAGCACCCCAGACACCCTGTCCTCCCAATCACTCACCCCTCTCTCCACCCCAGGATAACTACTATCCCAACTTATAACACCATTGATAAAAGATTGGTTTTATCTTATATATATATTTTTTATTAATGGAGATACTGGAGTTTGAACTCAGGACCTCATGCCTGCTGAGCAGACACTCTACCACTGAGCTATACCCCCCACCCTCTATCTTTTTTCATTTATTGCAGTAAAATACATACACAATGTATCATCTTAAACATTTTAAAGCATGCAATTCAGGGGCGATTAGTCACTCACAATATCGTGCAGCCATCACCACGACCTAATTTTGGAACATTTTCAGGAGGAAACTGTGTACCCATTAGCAATCACTCCCCATCCTCCATTCTCCTTGGCCCCTCCCCTGGCAACCACTAACCTGCTTTCGGTCTCCATGGACTTGCCTATTCTGGACGTTTCCTATAAATGGAAGCGCAAAATATGTGTGGCCTTTTGTGTCTGGCCTCCTTAACTTAGCAGAATGTTTTCAAGGTTCATCTATGTTGTAGCCTGTGTCAGGACTTCAGCCCTTTTTTATGGCTGAATAACATTCCTTGGTGTCTTGATACTGCATTTCTTTATCCATTCATCAGTTAACGGGCATTGGCTCATTTCCACCGTTTGGCAGTCATGAACAGTGCTGCTGTGAACGTTCAAGTACAAATTTTTGTTTGAACACCGATTTTATCTGTTTCCAAACTTTTAAATTGGCTGCACGGTTCATATTCTTTTTCTGTCCGAGTCTGTTCTTCGGGAAGATTCTAGTCTCTGATGTGAGATTCATCCACACTGTTGCTCAGCGGTAGCTTGCTGGTTTGCATTGCTTAATAATATGTCATTATGTGAATGTATCACCATTTATCTGATCTATTGCTGATGCATTCTGTCCAGTTTGGGTTTATTATGAAGAATCCTGCCGTGGACTCACAGACATAGAAAACCAATTTTTGGTTACCAAAAGGGAAAGGCGGTGGTGGGGAGGGATAAATTAGGAGTTTGGGATTAGCAGATACAAACTACTGTATATAAAATGGATAAAACAACAAGGTCCTACTGTACAGCACAGGTGACTATATTCAATAGATTGTAATAACTATTTTGAAAAAGAATGTGTGTGTGTATAACTGAATCCCTGCTGTACACCAAAAACTAACACAACATTGTCAATCAACTATACTTCAATAGAAAAAAAAAAGAATGCTGCTGTGAATGTTCTTGCTCACGTCTTTTTGTGAACACATGTGCAGATTTGCTATCAGACACATAGCTAGGAGGAGAACCACTGGGTCACAGATTACACATGTGCTTCATTTAGTAGATACTGCCAAAGGGTTGTCCAAGCTTGTTCCAGTTTTCACTCCCCTAGGAGTGTGTGAAACTTTCAACAGCTCCACCATCCTCACCAACACTTGCCATTTCCACCTGAATGTTTAATAGATGTCGCAAACCCAGCATTTAACTCATGTTCTCCTACAGACCTGTTCCCTATTCAGTCGATGGCAACTTTGTCTTTCCAGCTGCTCAGGCCAGGAACCTTGGAGTCACCACGATCATCCCCTTTTTGTTACCTTACATCCAATGTCAGGGGCCTGTTTGGCTCTTCTTTCCAACACATTTGGCAACCCTTTCCAAAATATGACCGCATCCCTTCTTCTCCTGCTGTCGTCCTTGCTGGAGCCAGTATTTCTCACCTAGATGCCTCAACTGTCTTCCAATTTGATCTCCCAGCTTCTATTCAACGTGGTCTTAGCACAGCAGACAGGGTGATCTTTTTTTTTTCCTTTTAAACTGTGGTAAAATATACATAACATAAAATTTACCATTTTAATGTGTACAGTTCAGTGGCACTAAGTACATCCATGTTTGTTGTGCAACCATCACCACAGGGTGATCTTTTTCGTATGTAAGGTAGACCGTCTTACTCCTCTGCCCAAACTCCTCCAATGGACCCTCACGTTGGAGCAAGAGTCCAGTGCGATCTCCTGTGACTTCCGTGATTTCATCTCCTTCTACTTCTCCTTGGCTCTCTCCGCCCCAGCCCCTCAGGCCCTCTCGTTCCTGGAACAAGCCTTAGGGCTTTTAAGTTGGCGATCACCTCTACCTGCCTGGAGTGCTCTGTCCCCGGAGATTCTCATGGCTAAGTCTCTTGCCCCCTTTAAAGCCTTCACTCAATCGGTTTGAGGATTTTTTTGCTTGCTCTCTATGAATTTACACATAAGAGTTGGCTTGTGGTTAAAGAATTTTGAGGGTAAAAGTTTTTCTTTCTTTTTTTTCTTTCCACCCATTTCCAGCGTTTAGCATGGGCAATTTTCCTGGCTTCTCTGAGGGGAGCAGGAGTTTATTTCTAGCCCACTCTCATGCTGGAGATGGGGCCCAGCTTCACAGGAAGTTCCGCGTTCTATTCTCCACCTTGACCGGACCAGCGTCCACGCACTCTCCCAGGCCTTGGAAAGCGGTCCTTAAGATGGCTTGGCTTTGGCACAGATCCTCGGGGAGAAAGCCAGCTTCCACATCCTCTCTGGGTTCCTGCTTTCCCTTCCTCTTTGGCCTCTATTTCTTAACCCTTTCTTCAAGCTCACTGGGTACCTTTCAAGGACTGAAAACATTTAGTCTGGGCTTTTTCATGTTTCAGCAGGAAGTAGTTAGGAGTGTCTAGTCTACTCAATGGCCAGACACAGAGGTCCATTCCACGTCAGCTGCAGGAAGGCAGCGCACTATAGGGGGGAAGATGGGGCTCTGGGACCCTTGGTCAGCAGTCCCAGTCCTGCCTTCAAGTAGGTGTGATTTTAGATGGGTTTGCATGGACCCTCTGGGCTTCACCTCATTACCTGCTAAAATAAAGGCTTAGGTGTGGGTGGCCTTAAAGATTTTGTGATTCCACATTACTGAGGGACCGTCTTTTTTTTTTTAATTTATTTAATTTTTTTAAAATTATTTTTTAAATTAAAAAAATAAAATTTTTTTTTCCATTAACAAAGGCACTGGGGATTGAACCCAGGGCCTCATGCATACTAAGCACATGCTCTACTACTGAGCTCTACTCCCTTTTTTCTTAGTTTAAAAAATTTTAAATTTATTTATTTATTTAATTTATTTTTATGAGTCTGTCTCTGGATGGAGCTCATGATTATGACGGGCAAAAGCTCCCAGTTCAGGTGGCTTTTCTTGATGTTCTCTGATCTGCCAAGCCCTGGCTCTGGTTCAGGAGAAGTGATGACAACTGTAGAATGTCGGTGGTGAACGATATGAAATAAAAAGCAATTAATTTCCCAAAGATCTGGGGCCAGGCGGGGGGCGGGGGAAGGAGGGGAGAGACTGGCTTTACACTTGGGATCAGGGCCGCTGTTGCTGGGTAGTTCGGTGAGGCAAGAGTGTGGATGTGGTGAGTCTGTGGGTGAGGCTGTGCCATTGTGCTGGTAACGTGGGCCCCTCGAAAGGAGGGTCCTGAAGACAGAGGCTTAGCATCTCCCCGCAGCCCTCTTCTGCCTTTCCTTAGTCCTGTTTATCCTGTTTTATATATGTGTACATACATAGATATAATATCCTTCAGGGGACCATGTGGTGAAGAGTTTCTTTAGGTGCACTGTGACAAGCAGAACCACGGAGTCCCTTGTGGGAACTGGATAATGCCAAGCTGTCTTTCACAGCTTGGGTCCACTGACACTCCTACCAGCAGCGTGTGAGTCTTCCCCAAACTCCAGATCCTCAGAGGTCTCTTTGGTGCTGGGCTGTGCACTGAACTACATCCACATCTCAGAGGCCCCTTGGCCACACTCAGGCCTCCCCTGGCCTCTGGCCTGAGTCCCTCTGATTTTGTCACCCCCAGGCTGACTTGAACTTCCTGTTTCCCGGCGAGTTTGAGCCTTTGTTCATATTGTTGGCTCAGCCTCTGTGTCCAGGCACAGAGCTCCAGCCTTGTCCTGGACTCTGGGCCCAGCAAGACCCTTTGGCCCCTGAGGGTTAAGGAAGTTCACATCACTTTCTCTTGCCAAGGCAGGTGGCACTGGAACTTTCCACCATGGAGGAGACTGTGTTGTCTCCCCACACCTCTCCGAACCAGGAATCCTTAAGAAGAGCTTGAACGGCTTTTCTTGAGGCCTTTTGGCAGGTTAGCACCAGCACTGTCAGCGCTGGCAGGAGGATGTGACATCTGTGCTGGCCCTAGGCCAGGCCACACGGACGTCTCCGCACAGTGCCAGCTCATCCAGCCCTGGGCCTCAGGTGTGTGCTGCGCGCAGAGCCAGCCCCACCCACCCAGGGCAGCCCTGGGAGCCCACCTCCTCCTGCGTTCTCCTTCCTGCCAGATGCTTCTTTTTGGACAGTGGCTGTGCCAGAGATGGTGCTCTGCATCCCAGGCGCAGAGGGCCTGGGTTTTCCTTGTCATGGACGGCGACATGGTTACCAACACGGACCAACTTGGGTTAGAATCCCGGTTCTACCTCTTACCAGCTATGTGGTGACTTAACCTCCCTCGGCCACTGTTTCCTCATTTGTAAAATGGGGATGTCATCTACATCTACAGGGTTATTAAATGAGAAAATATGCGTAAAGCATTAGCACTCTCCCTGGCACACCCTGGACTCCAAGAACTGTTTTGGGGAGTTATTGTGACCTGGTGGAAAGAACTAGATTTCAAGCTATAAGGACCTGGGTTTGAATTCTGATGCTGTCACCTCTTGGTTGTATCATTTAGCCTGTCTGAGCCTCAGTTTTCCCCATCTGCAAAATGGTAGTAAGAATGTCCACCTCATTGGATCCATTGAACTAAAATATGTAAAGAGCGTGGCGGAAAGTAGTTGCTTAGTGAATATCAGTGACTGTTATTATTACATGAAATGAAGGAGTTTTCTTTTCACTTAAGGGAACTGGAAATTTGGTGACACAGAGAGTCTTTATTCCCTGTGGTACAGCCCAGACTTCAAATTTTTAAGTATTTATGAACACATTACCCCCAAAATACATTGTAAACTTTTTGGAAAACAGAAAAGGAGAAAAAAAAACCAAAAAACAAAAAATAAACCCAGAACTCCTCCGAGATCCCACTACCTGAGCACAAGCTCTGTGAGCATGTTGGTGTAAAACTCTTCCAGGATTTTTCCACATGCATTTTATTAAGTGGTTGTAATTGGAGGATATACAATTTTCTGTGTTCTTTTTCCTTTACTTAACGCTGTATCACAAACATTTCCCCATGTTGCTACATGTTATTCATAATTGTAATTTTTTTATGATTGCATACCACTCTTAATTAAGACCTTTATGCATAAACTTCTCTGGTATTTCAGGTTTTTTTCCTTAGGAGTCCAGAAGTCAAATTACTGGGTCATGGGGCGTAAACACTTTTTATAGCTTCAGACTCATATGGCTGAGTTGCTTTCCAAAAAGGTGGTATTGATTTGCAGCACAGAAATGTCTGAGAAGGCTCATCCAACGGCACATCCATTGGCACTGGGTATTACAAATGCAGTTTTCCTGTGATTGATTTATGAACTATGTCTCATCCTTATTGGCAGCCGTTACCAAGCTGGAAAAAGTGAAAAGGAGTTAAGAAACCACAACAAACTCCATTAATGCAGAAGCATGGAGTTGAATAGTTAATACTTCTTGTTTCCCCTGATTTTACCTTTTGCATTTGGACTATAAAGATGGATGGATTCTCTATTTTAACATTTTTTAAAGTTTGCTTTTTCTATTATGAGGGTGAAATGTGATTATTAAAGACATTTTGGAAGCCACAGAAAAAGTTGAAAAATTACTCTTAGTTTCTAGGTTAACATTTTAGTACATTTCCTTATTTTTTTTCTAATTTTTTTCCAAACATTTTTCTCTTTTCTCATAGCTGTGAATATACGAAATGAACAATTTTATCTTTTTTCTTGTTATAATATAGATAGTAATCTATATAAGTGTAACATACATAGACATCCTTTTTATAGCCTGTGTGTTTTATTATTTTTATTGTCTTTTTTTCCCAAAGGATGTTCTCATGATTTTAAAAAATTAGGATAGTGCAGATTATACAGTGAAGTCTCTTTCCCACCCTTGACCTCAGTCATCCTCCCCAGAGGAACTATTGTCATAATTTTATTGTGTATCCAGAGAAATACTATGCATATTCAAACAGAAATGAGCTTTTCTACACAAGTAGTAGAGTATTAGACATATTGGTGTGCAGCTTACTTTCTTGTCTTTTTCACTTAATATATCTTGGAAATCATGCCACGAAAGCACATATGGTTTTGACCTGGTCTTTTTAACTGCCGATAGAATATATTGCATGGATGTACCACAATGTATGATCCAGTCTCCTATTGAAGACTATTCCTTTCTTTTGTTCCTGTAGACAGTGTTTCAGGCAACAGTCTTGCCCTTCACCCACATGTGTCAGTAAAATCACTAGGGTGTTTTCCCAGCAGGGAAATTTTGCTACGGCAGCTGGTGCATTTTAAAGTGTCCACTTTAAATTTTGATAGACACCATTAGATCACCTTCTATAGGACTTGAAGCAAATTAAACTCTACCATGACATAGAAAAGTGCCTATTTCCCCACACTGTCACCAGCACCGAGTCTTAACAATGTCTTTGATCTTTGACAAACTGAAAGGTAAAAATAGTCTTCCACTTTGGTTTTAATATACATTTTTCTTATGAGAAAGACTGAATAATCTTTCAAAGCCACTTATATTTTGTTTTCTGTGAACTGACTAGACATCGTCTTTTAATTGCTCAGAAATATACCACAGAGAGGATTTACCGCAATGTATCCAACCATCCCTTTGTTATTTCTAAACTTTCACTGTTACGAATAATAAATGCAATGAACATCTTTTTTGTATAAAGTGTCTTCAGCATTTTGGATTATTTTCTTGGAACGGATTCTTGGAAATGAAATTTGTGGGTCAAAGGGTATGGACATTTGAAAGACGGGATCGCCAAATTTCTCTTGGAAAAGCTTAAACTAGTTTATAGCCCCACCAACAATGAACACGTATCCCCAGTTCATTTCTCCACTGCCAGCACTGGTTTACTACACTTAAAGGATCCCCTAGAATGCAGCTTCTGCAGATTTATTTTGGGTTCTAAACCAGTGTTAGCCTAACCTTTAAAGTCAGCAGGCTTTCCTCCTTCACATCACAAACCGAAATCCTTCCTGTCAAACTGAGGATCAGCTTTGTTGTGGGAGGACTCAGAGTTCTGCATCAGAGAAGTCAATGTCTATTTTCTTTTCTCTGTAAAATCCCCACAGCCAACTTTGTATGAGTCACTGTAGAAGAAACACATTCCCATTGATCCAAGAATTGCTCAAACGCTCCTCTCCTGGATTACCAGTTGGAACAGATTACCTACGGCCCCGGAGATGCAGGGCAGCATAGGATGCCGGGCTTTTGTCTAGGGAGGTGCCATCTGATTCATTCTTGCTGGGATGCGGCAAAGTCAGTTGAGTGTGACCCTGGGAAAGGTGACCTGTGTGCTAGGTTGCATCAGAGCTGGTGTCACCTGGAAGGATAGATGTTTGTTTTATCTGCTCAATATCTCTTTCCTCTTCTGGTAATAGGGACTTCTCTCGCTCTTGCAAACCATTGTATCCCTCTTTCTAGAACGTCCTGTGCTCACCTGTCAGATGCAGATTCTCTGGCCTCTCCAGATGAGCTAGAGTTTTTGCGTCTGACACAGGAGCAGAGACTTGACCCAAGAAAGATCAGTCACCGTCCTTTCTAGAATTTGGCCTGTGGAGAAAGATACTATGTTTTCCCATGATGTTTGATAAGTTGGGATGATTTAGGCTTAAGGCTGCTATTGGTCCTCTTTCCCTCCATGCAGAAAATTCTGTCTGCAGTAGAAGCCTGGGAATGTGGAGCTAAGGAAAGACCCACAGAGATGAGGCAGAAAAGGTGGTAAGAGACTGTCTTTATGCTGGTCATTGGAGTGCTTGTCTCAACTGGATGACTTAGCCTTTCTTATAAGAAAAAGTATATTAAAACCAAAGTGGAATACTATTTTTACCTTTCAGTTTGTCAGAGATCAAAGACATTGTTAAGACTCGGTGCTGGTGACGGTATGGGGACACAGGCACTTTTATACATCACTGGGTAGAGTCTAATTCAAGTCCTATAGAAGGTGATCCCATGGTGTCTGTCAAAATTTAAGTGTACAGCCCAGTTCTCCCACCCCAGCCGGGCCGGCCTTGCAAGGGTCCAGGGGCTGTGGCTTTCTAAAGAGATTTTGGGGCTCCCCCTTCCTCTCTCTCCCTCCCTCCCATAGAAGAGAGTTTTAGGGGCCTGGCCTGGGGGCAGGGTTGGGGCACATCGTGACTATGTTTTTCATAACTATGTCTTTATATGGCTGCATTTACATCAATAACTCCTCAGCTGGGGGGAAAAATTAAAGAGTATATTTCAAAATGCATCAGCTGCCCTAGCAAAATTTCCCTGCTAGGTTACATCCTACCGATATTACTGACACATGTGCATGAAGGGCACTTAATGATGCAAAAACTCTAGTTTACCTGGAGAGGCCGGAGAACTTGCACCTGAGAGGTGAGCGCAGGAAGTTCTAGAAAGAGGGAGCCAAGAGCTGGTACTAGAGGGAGATACCAGGTGGTATCAGATTCAAACATTTCAGATGTTTGAGATGATAGTCAGGAGGGGCCAGGTAGGGAAGCATGGCTGGGAATATGAGAAGCAAGGGAGGGAGTACAGAGCCAGAGAAGATGAGGGAGTCGATTGTGTTCATCTGAGCACAAGATGAACTTGAGCTATGCTGGCAGGGGGAATGGTGAGGAAGGAAAAAGGATTGCAAGAATTGCAAGGAGTCAGCAGAACTTGGTGACTGGCTGCCTAACTGTATTAGCCGTGTCTGCCGTGACAAAATACTGCAGAATGGGTGGCTTCAACAGCAGAAATGTATCTCCTCATGGTTCCGGAGGCTGGAAGTCCAGATCAGGATGCCAGCCGGTGAGATCCTGGTGAGAGCTCTGTCCCCTCAGCTTCTAGATGGTGCTTTCCTGCTGTGTCCTCACATGGGCTTTCCTTTGTGCGCGTGCGCAGAGAGGGCTCTGGGGTCTCCTCGTCATCTTACAAGGACACCACTCTTATTGGATCAGGGCCCTACCCTTATGACCTCATCTCACCTTAATTACCTTCTTTAAGGCCCCATTTCCAAACAGAGTTACACCAGGGGTTAGGGGTTCAACATACAAATTTTAGGGTGGACGCAATTCACTGCATAACACTAACCAAGTTGAAATAAGATATTGGGATAGGATGATTTATTTAATTTGTTTGGGTGTGTTTTTTCTTGAGCTGTAAAAAGATATTTGTAGTCATAGGTACACGTGAATTAAAGAATTCCAGTCTTTTCACTTATTATAAGCATTTCCTTGCATTGCTATGTAGTGCTCTTAACTATCATTTTTAAAAATTGTACTCAGTTTACACTGTGTCATTTTCTGGTGCACAGGATAATGTTTCAGTCATACAAGTATATACATATATTCCTTTTCATATTCTTTTTCATTATAGATTACAAGATACTGACTATAGTTCCCTGTGCTATACAGCAGAAACTTGTGGTTTATCTATTTAATATTTAGTAGTTAGTATCTGCAAATCTCGAACTCCCAATTTATCCCTTCTCACCCCCTTTCCCTCTGGGTAACCATAAGTTTGTTTTCTATGTCTGTGCATCTGTGTCTGTTTTGTAAATGAGTTCATTTGTGTCATTTTTTTAGATTCCACATGTAAGTGATATCATATGGTATTTTTCTTTCTCTTTCTGGCTTTCTTCGCTTACTATGATGATCTCCAGTTCCATCCATGCTGCTGCACATGGCACATAGCTAACATTTTTAAAGGCTACATTGCATTCCTGTTAGTACCCTAGTATTAATTCCCAGTCTTTATCCCAACTAGTGTCGCTTGGCTAACCAACCATCCATAAGCCCTATCCATCCTTCCTTTGCCAAGCTTATTGTAACCATTCCTTTCTCCCCACCTGCTGGCCAACGCCGGCCTTAAGGCCAGATCACTGAGTGCCAGGGGCGTCCTCACTGGTCCACTGGTCATCTTGTCATTAGTTGTACACAGTCCATTCATCCAGCACAGAGGAGACAAATGAATCTTAAGACTGTTTGTCACTCCTCTACCTCACCATCAACTGGAAGATCAAGTCCTAACTCCTTAGCTAGGCATTGGAGGTCTTCCATGATCCAATATTAAACTAACATGGTTACTCCTCACCCACAGTTTCTATACAAACCTTTTCTAGAGTCTGATGGGCCCCTCACTGTCCTTCCAACATACCCTGTCACTCCCGGGTCATTAAGTTTGCTTCATTTAGGTGTCCTTCTTGATCATCTAGTTTTATCCAGGTGGAGTTATCAAAACAGATCCACGTGCATATTTGACTTTCCCACCAGACCATGACTCACTTCTGTAGCTTCAACACTGGCCCACGGCCCCATGTGTAGGCCCAGACACACCCAAGTTTCTCCAGATTCAAATCCTGGCTCTGTCATGTACAAGCTCTGTGACCCTGAATGAGTCACTTAACATCAAGCCTCCGTGTCCTCATCTGTAAAACTGGGGAAGAAATAGCACCTAATTCATCTGACTTTTGTGTATAACAGATACTGTGCAAGGCTATGGGTAAAAGTCACCTCATCAGGTCCTGGCATGTAAGTGCTTAATAAATCTTAGCTATTTTGATGATAATGACCATGATGAGCAGCCTGGAAGTGTTTGTTGAATGAATTTCAGCTTTGCTGGTGCACAGACAGAAAGGAGCGATGGCTTTTCTTTCTCCTGCTCATGATCCCCAGCCTCCTCCCTAGAACCTCCTACAGCACATGCAGGTCTTCTAGCCTGACTCCACACAGCTCCAGAGTGAAAGGCCTTGAATGCTTACGTTTCCCTCCTGGCAGCTTCAGAAGTTTTGCCCTGAAGGTCCACTAGCTTCCTCCCAGGAACCAGCTTTACGAGGTTTGACTGACATTTCCAAATAGGACAGACATCCTGGCTCACCTGGGCTGGGGCCCTGCTGGGAGTCTGCAGGGTTCCCGGCGTATAGGTGGGACCACCACAGTGCCTTTCTTCAGGCCTGCCCGTAACATCACAGAAGCCCATGACAAGAAGCCAAAAGAGAGCCACATACCATCTGTCCCAATATTTAAAAATTGTGAATCAAGCTAATAAGGTGTTAAATGCTTTCCATCCTACTCTCTTGACAAATGCGCCCTTATGGTGGCAGGATTAAAAAACACATATGTGTACAAATGTGTAAAGATATGTGTACAGTTATGTAATTCCTATTACTGAAATTGGCAAAATAGTAAATATGACCGATTTTAATCATAATTGTTTCTGTCTGGATGCTGTGTAGATAGGCCAGTGATGTTTGAATGAATATAATATTAACAAGTTGAAATCGTTTTTTATATGTTTTACAACAGTTAATTTTGAACACTTTTTAGAAGAAAAGTGTATTAAAATTTAAAAATATCCATGAACTGCCCCATGTATTTCGATCTTTAATGTTTTCCAAAGAGTTTTGTAATTTCCTCCATAAAGCATTTATATACTTTTATTAGATTTATTCACTTCTCTTTATATTTTTGGCATGATTATCTTTTTAAAAATTACTTTTTTATTTGTTGCTGATTGTAGAAATTCACTGACGTGTCTATTGATTTTTTTATTCAGTCATCTCGCTAAATTCTTTTATTAGAATAATAACTTCTTTATAGATTTGTGTGTTTTCCGTATATAGCTGATAATATATATGAGAATGAAGGTTTTATTTCTTTTTTTTTCCCAGTCCTTATACCTTTATTTCTCTTCTCTTCCTACAATACAATGCTGGATGAACATACTGGTAGGCACTCTTTTTTTGGTCTCAAAGGGAAAAAACATTCAGTGTTTCACATTAAATAGGATTTTTGCTGTCAGTATTCTATGGATACACTTTGGAAGGTGAAGGAAATTCTACTAGCTTTCTTGTTTTTGTATTTATTTTTATCATGAATGGGTATTTAAATTTATCCCCTAAATTCCATTTACTGAGATGGTCATATAGTTTTTCTCCTTTAAATGTGTGAATGATATGAATTTGTTCTTTAACATTAAAACAATCTTGGATTCCTGCAGGCAGCTCAGCTTAGTCAAGACTGTTTTATACATTGCTGCAATTAGTTTGCTAAATTTTTAAGAAGAGTTTTGCATCTATGTTCACCAGTGAAATTGTCTCCTAATTTTTCTTTTTTGCACCCTTCTTGTCAGTTTTGGAAATAATTTTGTGCTAGTCTCACAAAATAAATTGCCGGGGTGGGGGGGACTGTTTCTTCCTTTACTATAATTTTAAAGAGTTTGTGTAATATTGGAGTTATTTGTTCCTTGAATGCTAGAAGTTACTCGTAAAACAGCCTGGACCTGGTGGTTTCTTTGTGGTGAGATTTTAAACGGCTGATTCAATTTCTTTAATGGTTATAAAATTATTCAGATTTTAAATTCCTCCTTGAGTCAGCTTATTTTTCTAGGGATTTGTCCATGTGTTTCTAAGTTTTCAAATTTATTAGCATTAAACTGTTTATGATACTCTCCATCTTTTCAATCTATGTGCCATCTGCAGTTATATACTATTTTTCTTTCCTAATATTATGCCTTCTGTTATTTTTTCTTGATCAATTTTGCCAGAGCTTTGTTAGTGTTATTAATCTTTTAAAATAACATATTTTGGTTTTGTGGATCCTGTTAGGCGTGTTTATTTTATATTTCATTATTCTGGGCTCTTATTTTTATTATTCCCTCCCTACCACTTTCTTTGGGCTTGTTCTACTATTAATTTTTCTATTTTTTAAAAACTTATTACGTAATAAAAGCCTATAAAAGTCTACATTTCCTAGTAGCACAGTAATGCTTTAGGTAAACGCTATAGGTTTTCACATATAGTACTGTTATTATTGTAGAATTTCTAAATATTTTAAAAATTTCCACTGATTTATTATTTAACCCATGACTTTTAAACATGGGCTTCTTAATTTCTAAACATTTTTTTTCTAATTTTCTGTTTGTAATTGACCTCAAATTTAATTGTACTGTTGTCAGAAAAGGTAATTGCTAGGATACCAAACTTCTGAAATTTGTGAAGACCTGAGTGTAGTTACATTTCTTCAATGTTCCATGTGTTTCTTTCTTTTTAAAAAATGTGCATTCTTTTTTTATTGAAGTATAGTCAGTTTACAATGTTTTGTCAATTTCTGGTGTACAGCATAACAGTTCAGTCATACATATACATACATATATTCCTTTTCATATTCTTTTTCATTGTAGCTTACCACAAGATATCGAATATAGTTCCCTATGTGTTCCATGTGTTTCTGGAAAAAAATGTGTATTCTAAAATAGTTTGGTCCAAAAATTTTCTGCTGTAAAGCACAGGGAACTATGCTCAGTATTTTGTAATAACCTTTAATGAAAAAAATGTGAAAACGAATATGTGAATGTATATGCATGACAGGGACCTTAAAAGAAATAGTTGGGTCCAGGGGTATACATAGCTTTAAAAAAACTAAACATATATAAGAAAACTTCTAAACTGTGTTCCAAAGAGTTTGTATCATTTTACATTCTTACTGGCCTTGCATGTGAGCTTCAGTTGCCCCAGAGCCTTGCCGACTGCTTGGGACACCGGTCTTTTTAATTTTAGCCATTCTAGTGGTCTAGTGGTATCTAATTGTGGTTTTAATTTGCATTTCCCTCATGACCAATGATGTTGAATATCTTTTCATGTGCTATTTGCCTTCTGTGTGTCTTCTTTGCTGTGGTTTCTTTGCAGATCTTTTCCCATTTTCTAACTCAATTGTTTGTCTTCTTATCATTGAATCATGAGAGTTCTTTATGTATTCTGGGTTTAAATTCTATATATGTCATATATAGAATTATTCTTCACGTGTATGTTTGTTACCGAGTCCAAACTCGTTCTGCTCATCGCACAACAGGCGAGTCAATCAGGAGACCAGATGCTGGGGCAAGGAATAACGACTTTATTCAGAAAGCGGGCAAACCGAGAATACGGCAGACCGGTGTTCTGGAGAACCATCTCCCCCAAGTCAGAATTCAGGCTCCTTTTATACTAAAAAGGGGAGAGCGTATGCTTGGTGGCTGCAGACTTCTTGGTGTAGGAATTCTTTGTTCTTGGAATCCTTTGTTTTTGCAGCTGTCCACGTGGGTCAGATCGTGGTGTCCCTGTAAACCTCCAACAAAGCAAACATTATTTTCTATTCTGCAACTTGTTTTCTTTATGTGAATGGGAAAGTATTAATATCCTTAAAGCTAAGAGCCTTGAAAATGGGCTAGCCTGTATATTTCAGGCTACAGGCAACATCCTTTTACAACAGATGCAGAACCAGCAAGGCTAAGCCTAGGAAACAGAGCATAGGGTTAAAGTCAAAGGGTCAGATCTAATATGGAGTCAGATTTGTTCTTTCCTATTACACTTTGAATTGGAGACTGAAAATGAAGTTCTAATCAGAATGATATGTGTGCCTCCTCGTCAACAAATTTTTGTGTCAAGAGGCCATCTGAAGCTATTTCTAGAATCTCTTCTTCTAGCCTGCTCAATTTATGTGTTAAGAAGTGATGAATAATGTGGTTTGGGAAAATACTGAAGTAAACTTTTAGTAAGTCTTTCCAGTGTTTCTTTATAATGTTAAAATGATTTTGGTGAGTTCTTCACAGTTCACAACCAGGTCCATAGTGGAAAGGTGCTCAATATTTGTTGGCTGGTTGGGTCAAGGAAGTTGCTTCTGGGGCTTTGGGAGGGCTGTGTCTGATTTGCCCTGCATTTAGTGAGGGCTCCGTGCTGACCAGTTGGCGTGGTTTCTCTTTCCAGCCTGATAACACCATCAGAAGGTAGGAAATCTGACTCCCATTTTAAAGCTAAGGAAATTGAGGCTCCAAGAAAGCAAGTCACTTGCTTAAGGCTGCACTTAGACTCAAACCTGGGTGTGTCCAGCCCCAGACTTGCATCCAGCTGTCCTGGTGGGTGTCAAACGGACTAGGAGGCCATAGTTCCACCTTATTTTTCCCAGAGTGCCCTGTCCTGGGCTCCCTGCAGAGGGTCTCAGCCATCAGCCACACTGTCCTCGTGACCAGGGACCTGGGGCTACTGCAACAACCAGTTCCTTTTTCCTTTTGTACTTTAACACGAAACAGAGTCAGGGTGTGTGACAGACCCTCAGCATCGGGAGAGCCCCTGTGTGTGCATTGAATGCTTGTACGTGTGTGCACAGACATGCATGTGCCGATGATCTAATGACAGCATAAAGGAATCGTAGCTAGCTTTTAGCTTTCTCTCCCTCCACCCCGCCTCCACCACATCCCAGCCCTTCACATCTGCTGGAGGTAGGGATCTTCCGACTCTGGGGGAAAGCATAGTGTCCCAAGAGAAATCATAGTGTCTCTCTTGCTTGGGGCATTGTCAATGAGATTTCTGGAAGTCATTTTGGAACTTGTCTTCAGAGCCCATGGTGTCCAAACACTATGGTTACAACTAGGTCTGAAAACAATCCTTTAAAGAGGTGGGTGGGTATAGCTCAGTGGTAGAGCGCATGCTTAGCATGCACGGGTCCTGGGTTCAATCCCTAGTACGTCCATTAAAAAAGAAGGAAAGGAAGGGACAGCAAAAAAAAAAAATCCTGTAAAGAAATAAAGATTATGATTTTTTTCTTTATTTTCAACATTTTCTATCATGTAGTTTTCTTATTTTGGTAATTAAAAGTGATAAAAAATGCAATGAATTGCAGAAGCTATATGTTGCTTCTCTATGTGAGAAACACCTGCTGGCAGCTCAGCTTTTTTTTCCTGCATGTGTTTTAAGCAATAAAACTTCATTGACAAGGAGGTTTTAAGAATTATTTTTTTTATTGTGGTAAAATCTCTGTAACATAAAATCCATTATAACATAAAAAAATTTTTTTATTGAAGTGTAGGTGAGTTATAATGTTAGTTTCAGGTATACAGCAAAGTGATTCAGTTATACATATACATACATATATATTTTTTTCTTTTCAGATTCTTTTTCACGTTACGTTATTATAAGAAATTGAATATCATTCCCTGTGCTATACAGTAGGTCCTAATTGCTTATCTATTTTATGTATAGTAATGTGTGTCTGTTAATCCTTAACTCCTAATTTATATCTCCCTGTCCCTTCCCCTTTGGTAATCATAGTTTGTTTTTTTATGTCAGTGAGTCTGTTTTTGGTTTGTGAATAGAATTTGTATCTTTTTTTTAGATTCTGTGTATAAGTTATATCATATGATATTCGTCTTTTTCTGTCTGACTTACTTCACTCAATATGATAATCTCTAGGGCCATCCATGTTGCTGCGAATAGCATTATTTCATTTCTTTTCATGGCTGAGTAGTATTCCATTTGTGTATATGTATGTGTGTATCTTTATCCAGTCATCTGTTGATGGACATTTAGGTTGTTTCCATCCATGTCTTGGCTGTTGTAAATAGTGCTGCTGTGAACATTGGGGTGTATATGTACCATTGTAACATTTTTAAATGTACAATTCAGCAGCATTAAGTACGTTCACACTGTTGTGCAACCATCACCACTGTTCATCTCCGCATTTTTTCATCATCCCAAACTGAAGCTCTGTATGTATTAAAAACTAACTCCCCATTCCCTCCTCCCTCCAGCCCTTGGTCACCTCTGTTCTACTTTCAGTCTCTAGGAGCTTGACTATTCTAGGTATCTCATGTAAGTGGAATCATACAGTATTTGTCCTAAGTGTCTGGCTTATTTCACTAAGCATGATGTCTTCAAGGTTCATCTGTGTTACAGTGTGTGTTGGAATTTCTTTCTTTTTTTTAAGTCTGAATAATACTCCATAGGATGTCTATACCATATTTTGTTTATCCATTCATCTGTCAATGGACATTTGGGTTGTTTCCACCTTTTGGCTGTTGTGAATAATGCTGCTATGTGAACATGGGGGCACAAACACACGTTTGAGTCTCTTTGGGGTGTATACCTGGACATGGAATTGCTGTCAAGGAGGGGGTTTTTAGAACTATTTTTAGGACTCTTCTAGGAAATTATTTTGAATTTCCTCAGCTATGGCCACTCTTTGTCCTTTAAATGTGAATTTTTAGAAATTTCCAGCAGTTCTGGGAGACTTAAAAATCGATTGGTTTCTAGTACCCTCCTACATTGTTGGTGAGAATGTAAATTGGTGCAGCCACTATGGAAAACAATATGGAAGTTCCTTAAAAAGCTAAAAATAGAGTTACTATGACCCAGCAATCCTATTCTTGGGCATATATTTGGAGAAAACTCTAATTTGAGAAGATACATGCACCCCCAACATCCATAGCAGCACTATTTACAATAGCCAAGACATGGAAGCAACTGAAATGTCCATCAATAGATGACCGGATAAAGAATATGTGATACACACACATGCGTGCGCGCGCGCGCGCGCGCGCACACACACACACACACACACACACACACAATGGAATATTACTCAGCCATAAAAAGAAATAATGCCGTTTGCAGCAACACGGCTGGACCTAGAGTTTATCATACTAAGTGAAGTAATTCAGATAGAGAAATCTAAAAAATGATACAAATGAATTTGTTTACAAAACAGAAACAGACTCATAGACACAGAAAACAAACTTACGGTTACCAAAGCGGAAAGTAGGGAAGATAAATTAGGAATTTGGGATTAACAGATACACACTACTGTATATAAAATAGACCATTAACAAGGACCCACTGTACAGCACAGGGAACTATATTCCATCTCTTGTAATAACCTATAATGGAAAAGAATATGAAAAAGAATAGAGAGAGATATATGTATAACTAAATCACTTTGCTGTACACTGAAACATTGTAAATCAATTATTCTTCAAGTAAAAAAAGGAAAGAAAAAATCGATTGGTTTCTGTTGGTTACTGTATATTGGCATGGTGCTCCAGGGCTTACATGCACTAAATCTTCTACTAAAGCAAATCTGAGAAGTAAGGACACGTGCCTCCCTTTCCAGATAAAGGCTGAGATGGAGTAAGGGCCTGCCTGCAGCACAGAGTAGTAGTCACTGAGCCAGAGTTCAAGTTCACATGTCTGAGCTCCAACCTATGCTTGGTCTATTACCATGTTCTCTTACTTGAAAGCAATTTGTTGGGCTATCAAATTGGGGAATGCCATTTTGGACCATTTAGTTATGATACGAAGACTGATTTCAAGATGTTCACTATAAATGTTTTCCAATCAAAAAGAAAGTAAATGATCAGGGCCTAAAACTTGGAACAGAGAGAGAAGCAGAAAGAAAAAATTTCCCCATGGCTCTACCACTGACTGTCAGTCAATCGTATCTGTCTGTACCACATTCAGTTGCATTTTCCCCGCAGTTCAGCTGGGCACGCTGTTCACATGATCATGCCAGGCCAAGAAAAGACAAGTGTTTCCTGACTTAACGGAGCTGTGCCTTTTCATGTATAAAGGCTTACATTGTATGGAGATGGGAGGGGGCGGGGCAGGCACAGGGGAGCAGTGCGGGCTCTCCCTCCTTCAAGAAAGAGCTTGTGAAGTTCTTTCAGCTGCGAAGAATGTGGTTCGCTGATAGCCTCCAACTGCAGCACCTAAGCTGGCTTCGTGCTCTTCCCGGACAGCTCCGAAGCCAAGGACTGAGCATAGTGGAGGCACCCTCATTTCTGCCCAGTGGGGGACTCCTCCAACCGGCAACTTTGCTTCCCTCCCCGCTGGGTTGCCCGAGACTTCGCATGGCCTGCTCTGTGATCTGAGACGTTCCAGGCCCTATTTTTCTTCCTCTTGTCTTTCTTTCTGTAGGATGGGATCTGCGTGGTACTCTGAAGGCTTCCCCTGCCTTCTCACCCTTTATGTTTCATAGTTATCGTCCTCCAACAAATCTTTCACTCCTAACTCCAGCTCTGCATCTGCTAACTCCTAATTCCAGCATCTGCTTCCTGGAGGGCACAGATCAACATAGGTGGTGACTATTGATGAGACGTTCTATGCAGGTTTCTGAGCTTTTATCTAGTCTTTGAAAAGCTAAGCATAGAATTGCCACATCAAGTAATGTTCAGCATACCACCAATTTGGGACTTCATACAGAGCGTGAAAATACTTATTAGAATTGTGAGTTTTCTGAGTATTTTCCTGAATCAAATCTCATGCCAGTATTTTAAGAAGCACAAAATGGTAGACTAGTCTGTAAGAACTCTGAGAAACCACAGAAGAAAGACTAATGAAAGACTGGAGACAAAAGAAAATGCAATGTGGAAAGCATGCCCTGTGGTAACAAAGATGGACAGATAACCACTGAAAAAAGACTCGAATTATTGGAAACCAGGCAACTGCTCTCTAGAAGTCCTGGTGGTGGGTAATCAATAAAGTTTGATGAATGTGGAAGAGCGGAACATAGTAAAAATGTGTTACAGCTGAGTGTCTTGCAATGCAAGCGAGTGTGAATTAAGCGCTAAACACATAAAATAAATATATGAAACCAGTTGTATCTGCTGTAATTCACACCAGGGCAGGAGCTTTTAAGAGGTGCTAATAAAATAATAATGCATTTTATTTATCTGACTCTGTGTTTGGAAACACAACAGGTCGTTTCCAGGGGGTCATGTACCTTGCCTCCCATGGTCAGGAAGGCTGGTCAAGAGCTGGAGTCCCACCTTTCCTTTTCAGGTAGCCTGGTGAGCAGCTCTTGCCATCAAGACGGTGTCTCAGGCTAGTGGAAGCATCTTCATCCTGACTGCCTGTCTGACGTCTTGCCTTCAACACCTGCTGGGAGGCAGAGGCTCTGTCCTGCTCCTGTCATGAGTGCTGGGGGCTGGTGTCTAGGGCCTCAGGGACTGCAGTCCAGAACATTCTCCTCACTGGTCCTACTTTACTGACACACAAAAAAAACCCCCACTCACGCTCCCTCCTCCTCCCACACCTCAATCAGCTCAAGAACTTCATCTTGGGGGTTCTCAGGCCAGCAGCCCCATTCACTAATGGCCAGATTGCACACCTGACCATGGAACTCAGAATCTATGGGTGGTGGGACCAGGTGGAAGCCTTTTTAAAGCTCCCCAGGGGATAGTAATGTGCAGCCAAGTTTAAGAAGCACTGGTGGGGGAGAGGATAGCCCAGTGGTAGAGAGCATGCTTAGCATACAAGAGGTCCTGAGTTCAATCCCCAGGACCTCCATTAAAAAAAAAAATAATGATCACTGGCTTAGCTAAACCCAGTTCCCTCATGGAGGGAGAAAGAGAGGATACCCTTGCTACAAACTTTGCAGCAGGCCCATTCACTGGTCACTTGAGGACAGAGTCGGGTCACCCTGATCTTGTCCCATTCTTCAGTCCCTGCCGGAGCAGATGCATGCAGTCTTGCCCTCAATGAAATAAAATTGAATTTCTTATGGAAGACCCTTAGATTAGTCCTACACACATTCCCACCCAAACCCTCAGATGAGCCAAATAGATGCCTGGAATCTGAGGTAAAAAAGCCAGGATCAAGATCCTTGATGGCAAATGGCCATGTAACCCTACTCATGTTCTTAAAGTGAGGCCAGGATTTTCCATCTCTGTGTGGGAATATTACTTTTGCTCACTGATGCACCTTTACCGAGGACGTAGCACTGAGCTAGGATTTGATGTACATCATCTCCAATCCCCTCAACCGCCCCATTAGGTAGATAATTTTGTTATATTTTTTTTACCTGCGGGAAGATAGACTCAATGAGCTAAATAAATGTGTTTGGGTCCCACGGCAAGTTACTGGAGTCAGGATCTGTTCTTGGTGATGAAGTGCGTGGGCTCTGGAATTAGACTAGGTTCAAATCCCTGCTCTGCCTCTTGCTAGCTAGCAGTCTCGGTTGGGTATTTGACCCTCCAATCTTCCATGTTAATTATAACCCTGTGAACTCGCTGTCCTCTTTGGGGGCAGACTCCAGCTGGATGGTAGTCAGGGGTCAGCAGAGCAGTGTCGCGGGCTGTCCCAAACTGGGGAGTGAACTTCCACCTTTTTCAAGTTTGGAGTTTCCTCCAGGCAGAGATGCCAGGGAGGAACACACACAACTAACCGGTCACACACACTTTGATCAAGCTCAGTGGCGGAAGCAACAGGTATGGGCTGGACCCACAGGTTCCCTTTGGAGTTCAGTTCAAGTGCATCCTTTATCATGCAGGATTCAGAGGATATCTCCCTCGACCTCAGCTGATGGCACAAACTACTCTCAAACTCCTCCCAGAACTTTCCTTAAGGTGGAGCCAGCTAGACTCTACGTGGCCCCATCTGGGATGACTGTTTATTTGTTTATTTGTTAATTGAAGTACAGTCAGTTACAATGTGTCAATTTCTGGTGTACAGCATAATGTCCCAGGATGAATGTTTATTTGTATATGGCTTTGCTCATTATAGCATCATACCATACAGTAGGAGCTGTTGCCAGGGTTACTGGATGTAGGTAGGACCTGTGTCCGTGAGCCTGACCCTATTTGATTACACTTCCCCTGTTTTCTAGACTCTTCTGGGCCCCTCACTTTTGTGGCCACAAAAACCATAAACATGCTAAAGTTTCTTTCTTCTTATTTCCTCTGTTTCTCCCCGGGTTCTTCTGGCTCTTTACCCTGAATTCACTGACCTCACTTTCTCTTTCTGTTGTCTTCCTTTTTTTAAAAAAAAATTTTTGTTGAAGTGTAGTTGATGTACAATGTTAGTTTCAGGTGATCAGCAAAGTGATTCAGTTACACATATACATACATATATATTTTCTTTTCAGATTCTTTTCCATTATATGTTATTATAAGAAATTGAATATAGTTAGTTCCCTTTGCTAGACCGTAGGTCCTTGTTGTTTATCTATTTTATACATAGTAATGTGTGTCTGTTAATCCTCAACCCCTAATTTATATCTCTACGCCCTTTCCCCTTTGGTAACCATAGTGTGTTTTCTGTGTCCGTGAGTCTCTTGTCTTATTCTGATACCGTCTTCCTCCTCTAGTATAAATGACTCCTTCTGAGCAACACAGTCCCCTAATACACACCTCACAGGTTATTGAGAGGAGTAATTGAGATAACGTGTGTAAGCGCCTGGCACGTTGTAAATACTTACACAAATTAGCTATTATTATGTAAACCACCGTCATCCTGTGTGGTATGAGCTCTGAGAGCAGGAAGTACAAAGTACACTACGAAATGCTCAGTGAACTGAGAAAAGTTAAACAGTGACTGGTTACAACTACTGTGTGTCTGGGAGTCCAGTGTCCTCACCTAATACCTTTATTTACTTATTCACCACATGTTTATTGAGATCAGCAAGGGCCATTTGTCACATTCACAGCTGCTCAATGTTTTTTTTTTTTTTTCAGTTAACTTAAAATTTTTTTTTAATTGTGGTAAAATACTTAGAAAAGTTACCGTCTTAACCATTTTTAAGTGTCCGGTTCAGGGGCGTTAGGTGCATTCACATTGTTGTGCTACTACCACCACCACCACCATCCATCCACGGAAGTCTTCATCTTGCAGTGCCCAGTGTCTTTTGAGTGGTCTTTGTGTATCTGGGGAAATTCCTCTTCTGTCTTCCCAGTGAGGAAGTCAGAGCTCACAGTCCTACCTGCCCTGGGACTGAGATGCAGGCCTGTGACCAGGCTCCACCAACCAGATGCACCCGTTCTGACCATGATGCAGATGGGAGCCACAGGAACAAACAGGTGGGGGTGAAGCCATCATGTTTGCTTGTATGGATGGCAACAGAGATGCCCAGGTTTTGATGGTGGCAGCCGCTGTGGTGCTGGTTCCCAGAGGTAGCAAGGTCAAGTTCCTGATGCAGAAGTGAAAACAGTGCTGGCTGTGGTAGTCACTGCAGTAGGGCTGGGTTCTTGGCACTTTGAGCTTGGCTTCGGGACGAATTTCCTTATTAGGCCATGATTTGGGTGTTACTTCTGGATGTTTTGTCTCAAGTCTACTCTTGAATTAATCTTTTGTTTGTTTGTTTGTTTAACTAGCTGGGCACTGGAACCATATCAGTCCCTTTCATCAGAAGGACTGCAGAGATCTGTGTAACCAAGGTTGCCTAAACCCTCTTGCTTTTGGATGCTGTTGGCAGAGCTGCCTTGCCTTGAAATTCCTTCAACTGAACTGGTCAGGCCCCAGCTCTTTCCTTGTCTCTCCTTGACTTCAGTCCAGGCAGGGAGGGCTCTGGGATGCGATAGTTCCTCCTGATTGTTGGGGTACCTGGGAGAGAAATCGTGTTTACAAACCGGCCACCGCCAGGAAAGGGAGGCCCTGGTGCCCTGTCCAGGCTTTTGTCCTTAGTGATTTCTCTTCTTCATTCATAGAATGTTTGCCTGCTCATGGGCTTAACACGAACCACTCCCCTTTCTTTTCTGTTATTTATTTATTTTTTTTCCTTCTGGCTTTTCCACATTGTTTCTCTGGGAGGCAAATTCTGTTGAGAGGCATATTTGAGGATGGGAGGCAGACCGCCTCTTCCTGTCAGAAAGTACAGAGAAAAACCATCATCCCAGGTTCCCCAGGGTTGCTCTCTGCCCCTTGTTGGCCTGAGACCCTTGTGCCTCAGCTTTCCCTTCTGCAGGATTGGGGTTGGCTTCCCAAGTCCTGCATTGTGTGATTAGTGAAGCCCTTCTCTGTGCCAGGATCATTCTGGAGACCGGAAGATGAGGAAGAGGTTTGGCTTTCAGGAACTCACAGCAAACAGGTCCAGCCCGCGGCCAGTGGCTACTGAGAGAGATCACTTTACCTTTTAACACCCATATTATTGTCATTTAGCTCATCTTGCTGACCTCTTCTCTGAGTATTTTTTTTTTGATTCTCTAAGGGAGTGATTCCATGTTCAACTATTCTGTCC